>NW_028152231.1:465821-615821 GCF_964638095.1 Poromitra crassiceps | reverse complement strand
TAATGAGAGGAAGGCTGGCAGAAACCACAGTGACTTCCTGTAGCTTCACGATGTCTCCAACACATCACAACAAGTCCACTGTCTATATCATTCAGTTTGATTTAGAGAAGCACAGCTCCAGTTAGTTATGTGCAGTGTTGGGCAAGTTACTGAAAATGAGTAATTAGTTACAGTTACTATCAAAAGGTAATGTAATTACTTTACAGATTACTGCATAATAAATCATTAATAGTCATTGTACCTGCATGGGATACTTGAACATTAACTTATTGGGGAGGCTTATAGCCTATAGGTCTGGCTGCAGCTGCAGAGCATTATTGCTGGACAGGAAGGCTGTATCTCTCCCTCTGAAGTTATCCATTATTTTCACATCCTAAAGTAACTAGTAACTAGCCCATTTAAATTTCAGTCATTGTAAATGAGTTACTAAATTTGACAAAGTAGTTCGATTACTAGTTACTGCAAAAAGTAGTTTAACAACTGGTTGTGTGATTTGATCTCAATCCATTATTGGTTCTTGGATGTCACAAATGCTACAGATGAAGTACTCGGATCTCAGCTCTCTACTGTGTCTCTGAGACCAGCAGGTGGTGCTGTTTCATCATTTCTCAGCACCAGAGTCCACTGAGCTTCTCTTACACCAAGCAGCATTCAACAGCTCAAGAGAAGAGAGGAGATGAGAGAGAAGAGAGGAGAGGACAGAACATAGGAGAAGCAAAATCCCATTTCATCACATCTGTTGTTTTTAAAAACATCTTAAAAAGCCACCTATTTCTGAAGAAAATCGTGAAAACGACATACCCAAACTCAAATGCTTACTGTTGCTCAACCGAATGGGTTACAAACAACTGCCTGACTATTTCTGAAAGGTAAGACTTGGAAGTTTCTGTTCCAAGTGTCAGAATGACTATATGTGTTACTGACCCTGAGTAACTCCAGCTCAAACACACTGGTTGATTCTCACCTACAATAAAGAGTGTAAACAGTTACTTGCAGTTTGTTGTATTTAATGGCTAAAACCCCAATGGAGACATAGCCACAGGCCTTACCACATCCCAACTCAAAGAAGATGAAAAAATACCAAAACATGAGTATTTGGCAGTGGTTTTTGTAGGGAGATACCTAGGCGGATTTCCAAAAAGCCATTTGGAGACTCCAAATGGACACCTGGTAACCAAATGACTTTAGAGGTATATGATATATTTTTGCTTTATTTTGTTTCAACAATATCACATAAATTACTCATAAAAACAACTTTGTTGTATTTTAGATTTTTTCTTTCCCCCTAATCTCTTAGTTAGCCTACCCAAAACCTCTCTAAAAGTGTCCAAAAGCAATTGTGATGTCATCAGTGATGTCATAAATCCTTCCTGGCTGAGGCTATAGAAGTAGAAGAATAGAGTCAAACCAAATAACTTGAGTACAAATAGTTTTATTTGCTCTTTGCAGGGATGTAAAGTCACAGAGAGTGAAAAAGGTTACAGATACAGTACCAGGGCAGACATAAAAGCACTCAAGAATAACCCTATGTTGGTATGAAAAAGGTGACTGTCACCTAGAGCCTCTGAAAGACAGTAATGTCGGCCGCAGATGAGGAGTAGAAAATCTGGGACATTTTCAGGGACAGCTCCCAGCTGGGGACAGGTCACCAAAAACGGGGACTGTCCCCGGAAATCGGGGACGTCTGGTCACCTTATTGTACTGGTATAGTGTGGGTAGGGCAGCCAAACCTAACGTTAGCCCAGTGCGTGAGCCAGGCTGCCTGGTCTCTTATCTGACTCTGTATATCCCACTGAGCTATATCTTATTTATGCCAATGGTATATCATTACTAAGAGAGGAGCTTGTGAAGAACGAACATCCCCACAGTCAAAGCATTTCCCTGAGATATCCATATAAAAACGTGTATTGCTTTAATACCAAAAATAAAACCTCCAGTATCTGTTTGTCTAAGCTAACCCGTTAGCGATTAGCTAATGGTTGGTGGTTGTGTAGGCCACAGCTTATACACAGGAGTTAACGTTATAAAACACATTTCCTGGCACTTGGACAACCTGGTCAGTTCTGAAAATATGTCGATTATTGTGTTATTTCAGCTATCATTATCGGTTGTTAAGTTATAGTAATATTAAGCCGACAAATAATACAAAAACAGCCGGCTAACTCAAGCAGCTAATGCTAGCCTGCATCCATTAAACCCATTGTGTATTAAAATAACCGATAACGTAGCTGGAGTAACTAATGAAACACATTTACTGAACTTACTTCAGTCCCCAACCAACGTTACTTCCTCGCGCACCTTTCTCAAAAGCAAAACAATGTCATTTTTATTGTGGTCCATCGATATGTCTGGTAGTGGTAGATAACAGTGGTAGATAACAAATCAAGCAGTACTATGTCCTGTAAAACTAACGCTAGCTCTATGATATGAAGAGCCTGTCCAGCCAATGACGGCTTGAGACTGGCTGCCACAGCTGTCAATCATCCCTTTTTATATGTCAAATAACTACTTAAAAACAAAAACTGATCAGAAAAATGACCACTTGCACAAGCATTAGCATGATAATAACTATCTAAAATGATACAAACCACCTTTGGGAAAAAAATATCTGACGTGTACTGTGATTGTTTCGGTTGTCCATTTCCCCATCCACTAACATGGGGAGGCGGGCCTTGTGACCTATACTGGCACCTGCCGCCAGAGCGGCCATCTTAAAGTCGAGGTGAACCCGTTCGTCACGTGCATCTGAGTCCGTTTCAGACTGAAAACAAATTGAGAGGCGGACCATTCGGTGTCGATGATTTGATTTGACAATTCTGTCGACTGGCTTTGGCATTGGTCAATCATGGCGTGTTCCACCCCCAAATTGAGTGGGATTCAGCGTGTTGTCGTGCTACGCGAGTGGGATCCACAGAGTACCAGGCAGCCAGCTGCTTCGTGCGGAGCGAGCGGACAATCCGATGCATGGGTGCTGCCCGCCCGCCTGGAATCTCTGAGGGGCGACCCCTGACAACCACGCTCTCAAGCGCGCGCCATTCACGCTATTTCTGTAAATACGATATTCCCGGAATGTGCGTTTTAACGAGCCAGATTTCTTTGCATTCTTAGAGATTATAGTTTTTGTTTTTTGTTCATGTTTCATACAATTGGCCAAGTTAGTAGTTAGTTTATGGGATAGGAATTCTGCCAGATGACAGGCACTAGGCGCCATTTTCTACTTCATTTGGAAGAGAAAATTAGCATACAATTTGTCACAAATCTCAAGGAGCTGATAAACAGCGTCAATCGTACTCAGACACTGAGAGGACACATACATGTACAGAACATCACCATAGTCAAGCACAGGCATGAAAGTGGCAATAGTAAGCCTTCTCTTAGCCTCAAATGAAAAGCAAGATTTATTTCTAAAATAAAATTGCAATTTCAGCTTCAGTTTCTTCACGAGCTGCTGAATATGTTCGTTTAAAGGAGAGTCATCAAGAAGAATACCTAAGTACTTATATGAAGAAACAATCTCGATCTCCTTACCCTGAAGAGTGACAATGGTTAAAGGGTTTAGTGGCTTTGTTCTTGATTTTGTGAACACCATAACTTTTGTTTTTTCAGAATTTAGAACAAGTTTCAGCTGCATCAATGTATTTACAACATCAAAAGCAAGTTGTACATTCTGAAAAGCTTCAACTAGTTTAGCCGCACAACAATAAATAACTGTCATCGGCATAGAAATTAAATTCAGCATTTGACACATTATGACCCAGACAATTAATATAAATAGTAAATAAGACGCCGAGGCCAAGGTTCAAGGCCAGAAATAGTCAAAGTGCCGGCCCTAACACCTATTGATCATCATTGTATCATTTGTATATTTAAAAAAAGACGACTGTGATAATTGGTTGTGTGACCCTGATGTATTTAACACACCCGATAAACTCGTTCACTAAATAAATCTCATTGAGTAATTTCAGTGGGCGGTGGTTATTTCAATTTCATTCATAGACCTATTTCACAAAAATGCCCGCCAAGCAGGGAGTTGTTAGTTAGCACTTCCGCTATCTGTGCTAGCTGTATTTCTCCATTAATTCGCCGTGATCCGATAACAATGGTGCAGACTAGACAAAATCGGGGATGTAACGTTCCATTTTGTTCAAATTCCAGGAACAAACAACCATATTTATCGCTTCATAGTTTTCCTACCGAGGAAAAGTTACAAAAAAGATGCATTTTGGCTTTAGAAGAGACGAGGCCAGCCACGTTACCATGGTTACAGCCAACGTTAAGCTCGCTCTGCTACGGATCACGGCGAATGAATGAAGAAATACAGCTAGCAGAGATAGCGGAAGTGCTAATGTGACGCCCGTGGTGGGCTTGTAGGCGTGCACTCAATTTAAAACCGACAACGCCACCTAGGTTTGAAGAGCCTAGGACTCTTTTTAAATAACACAAAAGGGATCTAAAAACAGGTTTGTTTCATCGGGTGGAGAGCAGTTAAAACCAGTGGTGTATCAAAAAAGGTGAACAAGGACACAGTGCAAGGAATAACAGTTTTTTTAATGGCTAAAATATAAAATGCAACAACAGGGATCACCTAAGCCTAAAAATAAAAGACAGGGGGTTAAAACTGCAGCAGCTAAAATGTCTTCGTTAAAATACAGCAACTCAAATGGTCCAGCTAAAACTCTGGGCCAAGCCCATAAAGTGCTCGTGCTGGATGACTGGGGGAATCCGGAGTCCACCGTGCAGGGGGGGCCTCCTCTCCTCTTCGGTCAGACCTACAGACACAAACTGTAGGGGAGTCAACCGTCCTTTGCTTACATCCTGCTTATTACACGTCTACACCACAAGCACATGGAACACCGAGAAGGTCAAAGACTTACGCGGAAGGGAGAGTTTACACTCTCCCTCTGCTGGCCGCTAGCGAGCGGTGCTCCAAGGCTGGGTTTGGGTTGAGTTTCGGTCCGGCCCACTGCTCCTTCTGGTCTGCTGCTGCTGGGCTGCTGCTAGGTCTGCTGCTTCAGGTCTGCTGCTTAGGTCTGCTGCTGCTGCCACTGCGTCCCACTGTCAGTCACTGCATGTTCTCTGCAGGGAAACGGCACATCGGCGAGCCGGGGAAGCCTCACCCCGCCTGTGGGTCTCAGCAACCTAGGTGTGGGACAACGTTTGGGCATCCCCCCCTCTCTCCCATCCCCCGTCAGTCATCTACGGTGCGCCCATAGGTACGCAGGGAGAGAGAGGGGCCCAAGCCGCAACGGCTCAGTTGCCCACACCTTACCTTGCCCACAGGCAGGGCCGTCAGCTGCTCCCCTCTCCGCCGCTTCCCCTCAGTGCGTGTGTCCTCAGTGTGTGTGTTCCCCTCAGTGCGTGTTCCTCGTGCCTTCCTGTATCGACAGTTCATATACTTCCCCCAAACAGGTTAAGTCCCTCCTCTGGTGCTGTTCAATTGGTCAGCTCAGCTCCATCTATTTTCTAATAGGCCCCCCGCACTGCCTGTCTTTCTTGTGCTCCATCCAGCACAGATTGGTGCCAATAGACAACAGGTGTGCAGTGGTGATCAAGCTTGAGACAATTAACACAAAACCACGTCTAGAAAATAAAAGCATGCATCAGTTCAAAAGGAAACATAACAACTCCAAAAATAATTAAACACTGCAAAAGAAAGAATAAAGAAATACAAAAACATTGTCTCACCGCCCGGCTCACATCCCCCCACACTTTTCTGTTGGCAGTCCCTTGCCACACGGCATTAGTCTCTGTATCGGGCAGGCGGTTGGCCCAGGTTCGTTCTGGTTGAACGCCGAAGAAGTCCATCAAATCCCGCACCTGGGGGAGGCCCAGGCTGCTCTGTGGGTGGGAACCCATAAAAGAAAGGCCCTGGGAGTCCAAATATGTAAAGATTTTACGCACTGTATCCCTTTCATCATCGTCTAGGACATTACTTGTCGTTTAGCTTCCCCAGCTAGGGCATCAAGAACAATATCCACCTTCCTAGCTTCAGCAAGTTCTTGTGCTCCCAATAACCCTCCAATTTGCTCTTTCCACTCTGAATACCTTAAATCATCAGCAGTGCCTTTAAACTTTGGCAGCCATGGGGCCCCGGGAAAAACTGGCATCATCATGTTCACTTTTTTTTTTACACCACAACTGCTCTCTGTAACCCGATCCTGCCGACAACGCCAAATGTGACGCCCGTGGTGGGCTTGTAGGCGTGCACTCAATTTAAAACCGACAACGCCACCTAGGTTTGAAGAGCCTAGGACTCTTTTAAATAACACAAAAGGGATCTAAAAACAGGTTCGTTCCATCGGGTGGAGAGCAGTTAAAACCAGTGGTGTATCAAAAAAAGGTGAACAAGGACACAGTGCAAGGAATAACAGTTTTTAATGGCTAAAATATAAAATGCAACAACAGGGATCACCTAAGTCTAAAAATAAAAGACAGGGGGTTAAAACTGCAGCAGCTAAAATGTCTTCGTTAAAATACAGCAGCTCAAATGGTCCAGCTAAAACTCTGGGCCAAGCCCATAAAGTGCTCGTGCTGGATGACTGGGGGAATCCGGAGTCCACCGTGCAGGGGGGGCCTCCTCTCCTCTTCGGTCAGACCTACAGACACAAACTGTAGGGGAGTCAACCGTCCTTTGCTTACATCCTGCTTATTACACGTCTACACCACAAGCACATGGAACACCGAGAAGGTCAAAGACTTACGCGGAAGGGAGAGTTTACACTCTCCCTCTGCTGGCCGCTAGCGAGCGGTGCTCCAAGGCTGGGTTTGGGTTGAGTTTCGGTCCGGCCCACTGCTCCTTCTGGTCTGCTGCTACTGGGCTGCTGCTAGGTCTGCTGCTTCAGGTCTGCTGCTTAGGTCTGCTGCTGCTGCCACTGCGTCCCACTGTCAGTCACTGCATGTTCTCTGCAGGGAAACGGCACATCGGCGAGCCGGGGAAGCCTCACCCCGCCTGTGGGTCTCAGCAACCTAGGTGTGGGACAACGTTTGGGCATCCCCCCCTCTCTCCCATCCCCCGTCAGTCATCTACGGTGCGCCCATAGGTACGCAGGGAGAGAGAGGGGCCCAAGCCGCAACGGCTCAGTTGCCCACACCTTACCTTGCCCACAGGCAGGGCCGTCAGCTGCTCCCCTCTCCGCCGCTTCCCCTCAGTGCGTGTGTCCTCAGTGTGTGTGTTCCCCTCAGTGCGTGTTCCTCGTGCCTTCCTGTATCGACAGTTCATATACTTCCCCCAAACAGGTTAAGTCCCTCCTCTGGTGCTGTTCAATTGGTGCTGTTCAATTGGTCTGTTCAATTGGTCATCAGTTCAAAAGGAAACATAACAACTCCAAAAATAATTAAACACTGCAAAAGAAAGAATAAAGAAATACAAAAACATTGTCTCACCGCCCGGCTCACATCCCCCCACACTTTTCTGTTGGCAGTCCCTTGCCACACGGCATTAGTCTCTGTATCGGGCAGGCGGTTGGCCCAGGTTCGTTCTGGCTGAACGCCGAAGAAGTCCATCAAATCCCGCACCTGGGGGAGGCCCAGGCTGCTCTGTGGGTGGGAACCCATAAAAGAAAGGCCCTGGGAGTCCAAATATGTAAAGATTTTACGCACTGTATCCCTTTCATCATCGTCTAGGACATTACTTGTCGTTTAGCTTCCCCAGCTAGGGCATCAAGAACAATATCCACCTTCCTAGCTTCAGCAAGTTCTTGTGCTCCCAATAACCCTCCAATTTGCTCTTTCCACTCTGAATACCTTAAATCATCAGCAGTGCCTTTAAACTTTGGCAGCCATGGGGCCCCGGGAAAAACTGGCATCATCATGTTCACTTTTTTTTTTTTTTTTTTTTTTACACCACAACTGCTCTCTGTAACCCGATCCTGCCGACAACGCCAAATGTGACGCCCGTGGTGGGCTTGTAGGCGTGCACTCAATTTAAAACCGACAACGCCACCTAGGTTTGAAGAGCCTAGGACTCTTTTAAATAACACAAAAGGGATCTAAAAACAGGTTCGTTCCATCGGGTGGAGAGCAGTTAAAACCAGTGGTGTATCAAAAAAAGGTGAACAAGGACACAGTGCAAGGAATAACAGTTTTTAATGGCTAAAATATAAAATGCAACAACAGGGATCACCTAAGTCTAAAAATAAAAGACAGGGGGTTAAAACTGCAGCAGCTAAAATGTCTTCGTTAAAATACAGCAGCTCAAATGGTCCAGCTAAAACTCTGGGCCAAGCCCATAAAGTGCTTGTGCTGGATGACTGGGGGAATCCGGAGTCCACCGTGCAGGGGGGGCCTCCTCTCCTCTTCGGTCAGACCTACAGACACAAACTGTAGGGGAGTCAACCGTCCTTTGCTTACATCCTGCTTATTACACGTCTACACCACAAGCACATGGAACACCGAGAAGGTCAAAGACTTACGCGGAAGGGAGAGTTTACACTCTCCCTCTGCTGGCCGCTAGCGAGCGGTGCTCCAAGGCTGGGTTTGGGTTGAGTTTCGGTCCGGCCCACTGCTCCTTCTGGTCTGCTGCTGCTGGGCTGCTGCTAGGTCTGCTGCTTCAGGTCTGCTGCTTAGGTCTGCTGCTGCTGCCACTGCGTCCCACTGTCAGTCACTGCATGTTCTCTGCAGGGAAACGGCACATCGGCGAGCCGGGGAAGCCTCACCCCGCCTGTGGGTCTCAGCAACCTAGGTGTGGGACAACGTTTGGGCATCCCCCCCTCTCTCCCATCCCCCGTCAGTCATCTACGGTGCGCCCATAGGTACGCAGGGAGAGAGAGGGGCCCAAGCCGCAACGGCTCAGTTGCCCACACCTTACCTTGCCCACAGGCAGGGCCGTCAGCTGCTCCCCTCTCCGCCGCTTCCCCTCAGTGCGTGTGTCCTCAGTGTGTGTGTTCCCCTCAGTGCGTGTTCCTCGTGCCTTCCTGTATCGACAGTTCATATACTTCCCCCAAACAGGTTAAGTCCCTCCTCTGGTGCTGTTCAATTGGTGCTGTTCAATTGGTCTGTTCAATTGGTCATCAGTTCAAAAGGAAACATAACAACTCCAAAAATAATTAAACACTGCAAAAGAAAGAATAAAGAAATACAAAAACATTGTCTCACCGCCCGGCTCACATCCCCCCACACTTTTCTGTTGGCAGTCCCTTGCCACACGGCATTAGTCTCTGTATCGGGCAGGCGGTTGGCCCAGGTTCGTTCTGGCTGAACGCCGAAGAAGTCCATCAAATCCCGCACCTGGGGGAGGCCCAGGCTGCTCTGTGGGTGGGAACCCATAAAAGAAAGGCCCTGGGAGTCCAAATATGTAAAGATTTTACGCACTGTATCCCTTTCATCATCGTCTAGGACATTACTTGTCGTTTAGCTTCCCCAGCTAGGGCATCAAGAACAATATCCACCTTCCTAGCTTCAGCAAGTTCTTGTGCTCCCAATAACCCTCCAATTTGCTCTTTCCACTCTGAATACCTTAAATCATCAGCAGTGCCTTTAAACTTTGGCAGCCATGGGGCCCCGGGAAAAACTGGCATCATCATGTTCACTTTTTTTTTTTTTTTTTTTTTTACACCACAACTGCTCTCTGTAACCCGATCCTGCCGACAACGCCAAATGTGACGCCCGTGGTGGGCTTGTAGGCGTGCACTCAATTTAAAACCGACAACGCCACCTAGGTTTGAAGAGCCTAGGACTCTTTTAAATAACACAAAAGGGATCTAAAAACAGGTTCGTTCCATCGGGTGGAGAGCAGTTAAAACCAGTGGTGTATCAAAAAAAGGTGAACAAGGACACAGTGCAAGGAATAACAGTTTTTAATGGCTAAAATATAAAATGCAACAACAGGGATCACCTAAGTCTAAAAATAAAAGACAGGGGGTTAAAACTGCAGCAGCTAAAATGTCTTCGTTAAAATACAGCAGCTCAAATGGTCCAGCTAAAACTCTGGGCCAAGCCCATAAAGTGCTTGTGCTGGATGACTGGGGGAATCCGGAGTCCACCGTGCAGGGGGGGCCTCCTCTCCTCTTCGGTCAGACCTACAGACACAAACTGTAGGGGAGTCAACCGTCCTTTGCTTACATCCTGCTTATTACACGTCTACACCACAAGCACATGGAACACCGAGAAGGTCAAAGACTTACGCGGAAGGGAGAGTTTACACTCTCCCTCTGCTGGCCGCTAGCGAGCGGTGCTCCAAGGCTGGGTTTGGGTTGAGTTTCGGTCCGGCCCACTGCTCCTTCTGGTCTGCTGCTGCTGGGCTGCTGCTAGGTCTGCTGCTTCAGGTCTGCTGCTTAGGTCTGCTGCTGCTGCCACTGCGTCCCACTGTCAGTCACTGCATGTTCTCTGCAGGGAAACGGCACATCGGCGAGCCGGGGAAGCCTCACCCCGCCTGTGGGTCTCAGCAACCTAGGTGTGGGACAACGTTTGGGCATCCCCCCCTCTCTCCCATCCCCCGTCAGTCATCTACGGTGCGCCCATAGGTACGCAGGGAGAGAGAGGGGCCCAAGCCGCAACGGCTCAGTTGCCCACACCTTACCTTGCCCACAGGCAGGGCCGTCAGCTGCTCCCCTCTCCGCCGCTTCCCCTCAGTGCGTGTGTCCTCAGTGTGTGTGTTCCCCTCAGTGCGTGTTCCTCGTGCCTTCCTGTATCGACAGTTCATATACTTCCCCCAAACAGGTTAAGTCCCTCCTCTGGTGCTGTTCAATTGGTGCTGTTCAATTGGTCTGTTCAATTGGTCATCAGTTCAAAAGGAAACATAACAACTCCAAAAATAATTAAACACTGCAAAAGAAAGAATAAAGAAATACAAAAACATTGTCTCACCGCCCGGCTCACATCCCCCCACACTTTTCTGTTGGCAGTCCCTTGCCACACGGCATTAGTCTCTGTATCGGGCAGGCGGTTGGCCCAGGTTCGTTCTGGCTGAACGCCGAAGAAGTCCATCAAATCCCGCACCTGGGGGAGGCCCAGGCTGCTCTGTGGGTGGGAACCCATAAAAGAAAGGCCCTGGGAGTCCAAATATGTAAAGATTTTACGCACTGTATCCCTTTCATCATCGTCTAGGACATTACTTGTCGTTTAGCTTCCCCAGCTAGGGCATCAAGAACAATATCCACCTTCCTAGCTTCAGCAAGTTCTTGTGCTCCCAATAACCCTCCAATTTGCTCTTTCCACTCTGAATACCTTAAATCATCAGCAGTGCCTTTAAACTTTGGCAGCCATGGGGCCCCGGGAAAAACTGGCATCATCATGTTCACTTTTTTTTTTTTTTTTTTTTTTTTTTTACACCACAACTGCTCTCTGTAACCCGATCCTGCCGACAACGCCAAATGTGACGCCCGTGGTGGGCTTGTAGGCGTGCACTCAATTTAAAACCGACAACGCCACCTAGGTTTGAAGAGCCTAGGACTCTTTTAAATAACACAAAAGGGATCTAAAAACAGGTTCGTTCCATCGGGTGGAGAGCAGTTAAAACCAGTGGTGTATCAAAAAAAGGTGAACAAGGACACAGTGCAAGGAATAACAGTTTTTAATGGCTAAAATATAAAATGCAACAACAGGGATCACCTAAGTCTAAAAATAAAAGACAGGGGGTTAAAACTGCAGCAGCTAAAATGTCTTCGTTAAAATACAGCAGCTCAAATGGTCCAGCTAAAACTCTGGGCCAAGCCCATAAAGTGCTTGTGCTGGATGACTGGGGGAATCCGGAGTCCACCGTGCAGGGGGGGCCTCCTCTCCTCTTCGGTCAGACCTACAGACACAAACTGTAGGGGAGTCAACCGTCCTTTGCTTACATCCTGCTTATTACACGTCTACACCACAAGCACATGGAACACCGAGAAGGTCAAAGACTTACGCGGAAGGGAGAGTTTACACTCTCCCTCTGCTGGCCGCTAGCGAGCGGTGCTCCAAGGCTGGGTTTGGGTTGAGTTTCGGTCCGGCCCACTGCTCCTTCTGGTCTGCTGCTGCTGGGCTGCTGCTAGGTCTGCTGCTTCAGGTCTGCTGCTTAGGTCTGCTGCTGCTGCCACTGCGTCCCACTGTCAGTCACTGCATGTTCTCTGCAGGGAAACGGCACATCGGCGAGCCGGGGAAGCCTCACCCCGCCTGTGGGTCTCAGCAACCTAGGTGTGGGACAACGTTTGGGCATCCCCCCCTCTCTCCCATCCCCCGTCAGTCATCTACGGTGCGCCCATAGGTACGCAGGGAGAGAGAGGGGCCCAAGCCGCAACGGCTCAGTTGCCCACACCTTACCTTGCCCACAGGCAGGGCCGTCAGCTGCTCCCCTCTCCGCCGCTTCCCCTCAGTGCGTGTGTCCTCAGTGTGTGTGTTCCCCTCAGTGCGTGTTCCTCGTGCCTTCCTGTATCGACAGTTCATATACTTCCCCCAAACAGGTTAAGTCCCTCCTCTGGTGCTGTTCAATTGGTCAGCTCAGCTCCATCTATTTTCTAATAGGCCCCCCGCACTGCCTGTCTTTCTTGTGCTCCATCCAGCACAGATTGGTGCCAATAGACAACAGGTGTGCAGTGGTGATCAAGCTTGAGACAATTAACACAAAACCACGTCTAGAAAATAAAAGCATGCATCAGTTCAAAAGGAAACATAACAACTCCAAAAATAATTAAACACTGCAAAAGAAAGAATAAAGAAATACAAAAACATTGTCTCACCGCCCGGCTCACATCCCCCCACACTTTTCTGTTGGCAGTCCCTTGCCACACGGCATTAGTCTCTGTATCGGGCAGGCGGTTGGCCCAGGTTCGTTCTGGCTGAACGCCGAAGAAGTCCATCAAATCCCGCACCTGGGGGAGGCCCAGGCTGCTCTGTGGGTGGGAACCCATAAAAGAAAGGCCCTGGGAGTCCAAATATGTAAAGATTTTACGCACTGTATCCCTTTCATCATCGTCTAGGACATTACTTGTCGTTTAGCTTCCCCAGCTAGGGCATCAAGAACAATATCCACCTTCCTAGCTTCAGCAAGTTCTTGTGCTCCCAATAACCCTCCAATTTGCTCTTTCCACTCTGAATACCTTAAATCATCAGCAGTGCCTTTAAACTTTGGCAGCCATGGGGCCCCGGGAAAAACTGGCATCATCATGTTCACTTTTTTTTTTACACCACAACTGCTCTCTGTAACCCGATCCTGCCGACAACGCCAAATGTGACGCCCGTGGTGGGCTTGTAGGCGTGCACTCAATTTAAAACCGACAACGCCACCTAGGTTTGAAGAGCCTAGGACTCTTTTAAATAACACAAAAGGGATCTAAAAACAGGTTCGTTCCATCGGGTGGAGAGCAGTTAAAACCAGTGGTGTATCAAAAAAAGGTGAACAAGGACACAGTGCAAGGAATAACAGTTTTTAATGGCTAAAATATAAAATGCAACAACAGGGATCACCTAAGTCTAAAAATAAAAGACAGGGGGTTAAAACTGCAGCAGCTAAAATGTCTTCGTTAAAATACAGCAGCTCAAATGGTCCAGCTAAAACTCTGGGCCAAGCCCATAAAGTGCTTGTGCTGGATGACTGGGGGAATCCGGAGTCCACCGTGCAGGGGGGGCCTCCTCTCCTCTTCGGTCAGACCTACAGACACAAACTGTAGGGGAGTCAACCGTCCTTTGCTTACATCCTGCTTATTACACGTCTACACCACAAGCACATGGAACACCGAGAAGGTCAAAGACTTACGCGGAAGGGAGAGTTTACACTCTCCCTCTGCTGGCCGCTAGCGAGCGGTGCTCCAAGGCTGGGTTTGGGTTGAGTTTCGGTCCGGCCCACTGCTCCTTCTGGTCTGCTGCTGCTGGGCTGCTGCTAGGTCTGCTGCTTCAGGTCTGCTGCTTAGGTCTGCTGCTGCTGCCACTGCGTCCCACTGTCAGTCACTGCATGTTCTCTGCAGGGAAACGGCACATCGGCGAGCCGGGGAAGCCTCACCCCGCCTGTGGGTCTCAGCAACCTAGGTGTGGGACAACGTTTGGGCATCCCCCCCTCTCTCCCATCCCCCGTCAGTCATCTACGGTGCGCCCATAGGTACGCAGGGAGAGAGAGGGGCCCAAGCCGCAACGGCTCAGTTGCCCACACCTTACCTTGCCCACAGGCAGGGCCGTCAGCTGCTCCCCTCTCCGCCGCTTCCCCTCAGTGCGTGTGTCCTCAGTGTGTGTGTTCCCCTCAGTGCGTGTTCCTCGTGCCTTCCTGTATCGACAGTTCATATACTTCCCCCAAACAGGTTAAGTCCCTCCTCTGGTGCTGTTCAATTGGTCAGCTCAGCTCCATCTATTTTCTAATAGGCCCCCCGCACTGCCTGTCTTTCTTGTGCTCCATCCAGCACAGATTGGTGCCAATAGACAACAGGTGTGCAGTGGTGATCAAGCTTGAGACAATTAACACAAAACCACGTCTAGAAAATAAAAGCATGCATCAGTTCAAAAGGAAACATAACAACTCCAAAAATAATTAAACACTGCAAAAGAAAGAATAAAGAAATACAAAAACATTGTCTCACCGCCCGGCTCACATCCCCCCACACTTTTCTGTTGGCAGTCCCTTGCCACACGGCATTAGTCTCTGTATCGGGCAGGCGGTTGGCCCAGGTTCGTTCTGGCTGAACGCCGAAGAAGTCCATCAAATCCCGCACCTGGGGGAGGCCCAGGCTGCTCTGTGGGTGGGAACCCATAAAAGAAAGGCCCTGGGAGTCCAAATATGTAAAGATTTTACGCACTGTATCCCTTTCATCATCGTCTAGGACATTACTTGTTGTTTAGCTTCCCCAGCTAGGGCATCAAGAACAATATCCACCTTCCTAGCTTCAGCAAGTTCTTGTGCTCCCAATAACCCTCCAATTTGCTCTTTCCACTCTGAATACCTTAAATCATCAGCAGTGCCTTTAAACTTTGGCAGCCATGGGGCCCCGGGAAAAACTGGCATCATCATGTTCACTTTTTTTTTTTTTTTTTTTTTTTTTTTACACCACAACTGCTCTCTGTAACCCGATCCTGCCGACAACGCCAAATGTGACGCCCGTGGTGGGCTTGTAGGCGTGCACTCAATTTAAAACCGACAACGCCACCTAGGTTTGAAGAGCCTAGGACTCTTTTAAATAACACAAAAGGGATCTAAAAACAGGTTCGTTCCATCGGGTGGAGAGCAGTTAAAACCAGTGGTGTATCAAAAAAAGGTGAACAAGGACACAGTGCAAGGAATAACAGTTTTTAATGGCTAAAATATAAAATGCAACAACAGGGATCACCTAAGTCTAAAAATAAAAGACAGGGGGTTAAAACTGCAGCAGCTAAAATGTCTTCGTTAAAATACAGCAGCTCAAATGGTCCAGCTAAAACTCTGGGCCAAGCCCATAAAGTGCTTGTGCTGGATGACTGGGGGAATCCGGAGTCCACCGTGCAGGGGGGGCCTCCTCTCCTCTTCGGTCAGACCTACAGACACAAACTGTAGGGGAGTCAACCGTCCTTTGCTTACATCCTGCTTATTACACGTCTACACCACAAGCACATGGAACACCGAGAAGGTCAAAGACTTACGCGGAAGGGAGAGTTTACACTCTCCCTCTGCTGGCCGCTAGCGAGCGGTGCTCCAAGGCTGGGTTTGGGTTGAGTTTCGGTCCGGCCCACTGCTCCTTCTGGTCTGCTGCTGCTGGGCTGCTGCTAGGTCTGCTGCTTCAGGTCTGCTGCTTAGGTCTGCTGCTGCTGCCACTGCGTCCCACTGTCAGTCACTGCATGTTCTCTGCAGGGAAACGGCACATCGGCGAGCCGGGGAAGCCTCACCCCGCCTGTGGGTCTCAGCAACCTAGGTGTGGGACAACGTTTGGGCATCCCCCCCTCTCTCCCATCCCCCGTCAGTCATCTACGGTGCGCCCATAGGTACGCAGGGAGAGAGAGGGGCCCAAGCCGCAACGGCTCAGTTGCCCACACCTTACCTTGCCCACAGGCAGGGCCGTCAGCTGCTCCCCTCTCCGCCGCTTCCCCTCAGTGCGTGTGTCCTCAGTGTGTGTGTTCCCCTCAGTGCGTGTTCCTCGTGCCTTCCTGTATCGACAGTTCATATACTTCCCCCAAACAGGTTAAGTCCCTCCTCTGGTGCTGTTCAATTGGTGCTGTTCAATTGGTCTGTTCAATTGGTCATCAGTTCAAAAGGAAACATAACAACTCCAAAAATAATTAAACACTGCAAAAGAAAGAATAAAGAAATACAAAAACATTGTCTCACCGCCCGGCTCACATCCCCCCACACTTTTCTGTTGGCAGTCCCTTGCCACACGGCATTAGTCTCTGTATCGGGCAGGCGGTTGGCCCAGGTTCGTTCTGGCTGAACGCCGAAGAAGTCCATCAAATCCCGCACCTGGGGGAGGCCCAGGCTGCTCTGTGGGTGGGAACCCATAAAAGAAAGGCCCTGGGAGTCCAAATATGTAAAGATTTTACGCACTGTATCCCTTTCATCATCGTCTAGGACATTACTTGTCGTTTAGCTTCCCCAGCTAGGGCATCAAGAACAATATCCACCTTCCTAGCTTCAGCAAGTTCTTGTGCTCCCAATAACCCTCCAATTTGCTCTTTCCACTCTGAATACCTTAAATCATCAGCAGTGCCTTTAAACTTTGGCAGCCATGGGGCCCCGGGAAAAACTGGCATCATCATGTTCACTTTTTTTTTTTTTTTTTTTTTTTTTTTACACCACAACTGCTCTCTGTAACCCGATCCTGCCGACAACGCCAAATGTGACGCCCGTGGTGGGCTTGTAGGCGTGCACTCAATTTAAAACCGACAACGCCACCTAGGTTTGAAGAGCCTAGGACTCTTTTAAATAACACAAAAGGGATCTAAAAACAGGTTCGTTCCATCGGGTGGAGAGCAGTTAAAACCAGTGGTGTATCAAAAAAAGGTGAACAAGGACACAGTGCAAGGAATAACAGTTTTTAATGGCTAAAATATAAAATGCAACAACAGGGATCACCTAAGTCTAAAAATAAAAGACAGGGGGTTAAAACTGCAGCAGCTAAAATGTCTTCGTTAAAATACAGCAGCTCAAATGGTCCAGCTAAAACTCTGGGCCAAGCCCATAAAGTGCTCGTGCTGGATGACTGGGGGTATCCGGAGTCCACCGTGCAGGGGGGGCCTCCTCTCCTCTTCGGTCAGACCTACAGACACAAACTGTAGGGGAGTCAACCGTCCTTTGCTTACATCCTGCTTATTACACGTCTACACCACAAGCACATGGAACACCGAGAAGGTCAAAGACTTACGCGGAAGGGAGAGTTTACACTCTCCCTCTGCTGGCCGCTAGCGAGCGGTGCTCCAAGGCTGGGTTTGGGTTGAGTTTCGGTCCGGCCCACTGCTCCTTCTGGTCTGCTGCTACTGGGCTGCTGCTAGGTCTGCTGCTTCAGGTCTGCTGCTTAGGTCTGCTGCTGCTGCCACTGCGTCCCACTGTCAGTCACTGCATGTTCTCTGCAGGGAAACGGCACATCGGCGAGCCGGGGAAGCCTCACCCCGCCTGTGGGTCTCAGCAACCTAGGTGTGGGACAACGTTTGGGCATCCCCCCCTCTCTCCCATCCCCCGTCAGTCATCTACGGTGCGCCCATAGGTACGCAGGGAGAGAGAGGGGCCCAAGCCGCAACGGCTCAGTTGCCCACACCTTACCTTGCCCACAGGCAGGGCCGTCAGCTGCTCCCCTCTCCGCCGCTTCCCCTCAGTGCGTGTGTCCTCAGTGTGTGTGTTCCCCTCAGTGCGTGTTCCTCGTGCCTTCCTGTATCGACAGTTCATATACTTCCCCCAAACAGGTTAAGTCCCTCCTCTGGTGCTGTTCAATTGGTGCTGTTCAATTGGTCTGTTCAATTGGTCATCAGTTCAAAAGGAAACATAACAACTCCAAAAATAATTAAACACTGCAAAAGAAAGAATAAAGAAATACAAAAACATTGTCTCACCGCCCGGCTCACATCCCCCCACACTTTTCTGTTGGCAGTCCCTTGCCACACGGCATTAGTCTCTGTATCGGGCAGGCGGTTGGCCCAGGTTCGTTCTGGCTGAACGCCGAAGAAGTCCATCAAATCCCGCACCTGGGGGAGGCCCAGGCTGCTCTGTGGGTGGGAACCCATAAAAGAAAGGCCCTGGGAGTCCAAATATGTAAAGATTTTACGCACTGTATCCCTTTCATCATCGTCTAGGACATTACTTGTCGTTTAGCTTCCCCAGCTAGGGCATCAAGAACAATATCCACCTTCCTAGCTTCAGCAAGTTCTTGTGCTCCCAATAACCCTCCAATTTGCTCTTTCCACTCTGAATACCTTAAATCATCAGCAGTGCCTTTAAACTTTGGCAGCCATGGGGCCCCGGGAAAAACTGGCATCATCATGTTCACTTTTTTTTTTTTTTTTTTTTTTTTTTTACACCACAACTGCTCTCTGTAACCCGATCCTGCCGACAACGCCAAATGTGACGCCCGTGGTGGGCTTGTAGGCGTGCACTCAATTTAAAACCGACAACGCCACCTAGGTTTGAAGAGCCTAGGACTCTTTTAAATAACACAAAAGGGATCTAAAAACAGGTTCGTTCCATCGGGTGGAGAGCAGTTAAAACCAGTGGTGTATCAAAAAAAGGTGAACAAGGACACAGTGCAAGGAATAACAGTTTTTAATGGCTAAAATATAAAATGCAACAACAGGGATCACCTAAGTCTAAAAATAAAAGACAGGGGGTTAAAACTGCAGCAGCTAAAATGTCTTCGTTAAAATACAGCAGCTCAAATGGTCCAGCTAAAACTCTGGGCCAAGCCCATAAAGTGCTCGTGCTGGATGACTGGGGGAATCCGGAGTCCACCGTGCAGGGGGGGCCTCCTCTCCTCTTCGGTCAGACCTACAGACACAAACTGTAGGGGAGTCAACCGTCCTTTGCTTACATCCTGCTTATTACACGTCTACACCACAAGCACATGGAACACCGAGAAGGTCAAAGACTTACGCGGAAGGGAGAGTTTACACTCTCCCTCTGCTGGCCGCTAGCGAGCGGTGCTCCAAGGCTGGGTTTGGGTTGAGTTTCGGTCCGGCCCACTGCTCCTTCTGGTCTGCTGCTACTGGGCTGCTGCTAGGTCTGCTGCTTCAGGTCTGCTGCTTAGGTCTGCTGCTGCTGCCACTGCGTCCCACTGTCAGTCACTGCATGTTCTCTGCAGGGAAACGGCACATCGGCGAGCCGGGGAAGCCTCACCCCGCCTGTGGGTCTCAGCAACCTAGGTGTGGGACAACGTTTGGGCATCCCCCCCTCTCTCCCATCCCCCGTCAGTCATCTACGGTGCGCCCATAGGTACGCAGGGAGAGAGAGGGGCCCAAGCCGCAACGGCTCAGTTGCCCACACCTTACCTTGCCCACAGGCAGGGCCGTCAGCTGCTCCCCTCTCCGCCGCTTCCCCTCAGTGCGTGTGTCCTCAGTGTGTGTGTTCCCCTCAGTGCGTGTTCCTCGTGCCTTCCTGTATCGACAGTTCATATACTTCCCCCAAACAGGTTAAGTCCCTCCTCTGGTGCTGTTCAATTGGTGCTGTTCAATTGGTCTGTTCAATTGGTCATCAGTTCAAAAGGAAACATAACAACTCCAAAAATAATTAAACACTGCAAAAGAAAGAATAAAGAAATACAAAAACATTGTCTCACCGCCCGGCTCACATCCCCCCACACTTTTCTGTTGGCAGTCCCTTGCCACACGGCATTAGTCTCTGTATCGGGCAGGCGGTTGGCCCAGGTTCGTTCTGGCTGAACGCCGAAGAAGTCCATCAAATCCCGCACCTGGGGGAGGCCCAGGCTGCTCTGTGGGTGGGAACCCATAAAAGAAAGGCCCTGGGAGTCCAAATATGTAAAGATTTTACGCACTGTATCCCTTTCATCATCGTCTAGGACATTACTTGTCGTTTAGCTTCCCCAGCTAGGGCATCAAGAACAATATCCACCTTCCTAGCTTCAGCAAGTTCTTGTGCTCCCAATAACCCTCCAATTTGCTCTTTCCACTCTGAATACCTTAAATCATCAGCAGTGCCTTTAAACTTTGGCAGCCATGGGGCCCCGGGAAAAACTGGCATCATCATGTTCACTTTTTTTTTTTTTTTTTTTTTTTTTTTACACCACAACTGCTCTCTGTAACCCGATCCTGCCGACAACGCCAAATGTGACGCCCGTGGTGGGCTTGTAGGCGTGCACTCAATTTAAAACCGACAACGCCACCTAGGTTTGAAGAGCCTAGGACTCTTTTAAATAACACAAAAGGGATCTAAAAACAGGTTCGTTCCATCGGGTGGAGAGCAGTTAAAACCAGTGGTGTATCAAAAAAAGGTGAACAAGGACACAGTGCAAGGAATAACAGTTTTTAATGGCTAAAATATAAAATGCAACAACAGGGATCACCTAAGTCTAAAAATAAAAGACAGGGGGTTAAAACTGCAGCAGCTAAAATGTCTTCGTTAAAATACAGCAGCTCAAATGGTCCAGCTAAAACTCTGGGCCAAGCCCATAAAGTGCTTGTGCTGGATGACTGGGGGAATCCGGAGTCCACCGTGCAGGGGGGGCCTCCTCTCCTCTTCGGTCAGACCTACAGACACAAACTGTAGGGGAGTCAACCGTCCTTTGCTTACATCCTGCTTATTACACGTCTACACCACAAGCACATGGAACACCGAGAAGGTCAAAGACTTACGCGGAAGGGAGAGTTTACACTCTCCCTCTGCTGGCCGCTAGCGAGCGGTGCTCCAAGGCTGGGTTTGGGTTGAGTTTCGGTCCGGCCCACTGCTCCTTCTGGTCTGCTGCTGCTGGGCTGCTGCTAGGTCTGCTGCTTCAGGTCTGCTGCTTAGGTCTGCTGCTGCTGCCACTGCGTCCCACTGTCAGTCACTGCATGTTCTCTGCAGGGAAACGGCACATCGGCGAGCCGGGGAAGCCTCACCCCGCCTGTGGGTCTCAGCAACCTAGGTGTGGGACAACGTTTGGGCATCCCCCCCTCTCTCCCATCCCCCGTCAGTCATCTACGGTGCGCCCATAGGTACGCAGGGAGAGAGAGGGGCCCAAGCCGCAACGGCTCAGTTGCCCACACCTTACCTTGCCCACAGGCAGGGCCGTCAGCTGCTCCCCTCTCCGCCGCTTCCCCTCAGTGCGTGTGTCCTCAGTGTGTGTGTTCCCCTCAGTGCGTGTTCCTCGTGCCTTCCTGTATCGACAGTTCATATACTTCCCCCAAACAGGTTAAGTCCCTCCTCTGGTGCTGTTCAATTGGTGCTGTTCAATTGGTCTGTTCAATTGGTCATCAGTTCAAAAGGAAACATAACAACTCCAAAAATAATTAAACACTGCAAAAGAAAGAATAAAGAAATACAAAAACATTGTCTCACCGCCCGGCTCACATCCCCCCACACTTTTCTGTTGGCAGTCCCTTGCCACACGGCATTAGTCTCTGTATCGGGCAGGCGGTTGGCCCAGGTTCGTTCTGGCTGAACGCCGAAGAAGTCCATCAAATCCCGCACCTGGGGGAGGCCCAGGCTGCTCTGTGGGTGGGAACCCATAAAAGAAAGGCCCTGGGAGTCCAAATATGTAAAGATTTTACGCACTGTATCCCTTTCATCATCGTCTAGGACATTACTTGTCGTTTAGCTTCCCCAGCTAGGGCATCAAGAACAATATCCACCTTCCTAGCTTCAGCAAGTTCTTGTGCTCCCAATAACCCTCCAATTTGCTCTTTCCACTCTGAATACCTTAAATCATCAGCAGTGCCTTTAAACTTTGGCAGCCATGGGGCCCCGGGAAAAACTGGCATCATCATGTTCACTTTTTTTTTTTTTTTTTTTTTTTTTTTACACCACAACTGCTCTCTGTAACCCGATCCTGCCGACAACGCCAAATGTGACGCCCGTGGTGGGCTTGTAGGCGTGCACTCAATTTAAAACCGACAACGCCACCTAGGTTTGAAGAGCCTAGGACTCTTTTAAATAACACAAAAGGGATCTAAAAACAGGTTCGTTCCATCGGGTGGAGAGCAGTTAAAACCAGTGGTGTATCAAAAAAAGGTGAACAAGGACACAGTGCAAGGAATAACAGTTTTTAATGGCTAAAATATAAAATGCAACAACAGGGATCACCTAAGTCTAAAAATAAAAGACAGGGGGTTAAAACTGCAGCAGCTAAAATGTCTTCGTTAAAATACAGCAGCTCAAATGGTCCAGCTAAAACTCTGGGCCAAGCCCATAAAGTGCTTGTGCTGGATGACTGGGGGAATCCGGAGTCCACCGTGCAGGGGGGGCCTCCTCTCCTCTTCGGTCAGACCTACAGACACAAACTGTAGGGGAGTCAACCGTCCTTTGCTTACATCCTGCTTATTACACGTCTACACCACAAGCACATGGAACACCGAGAAGGTCAAAGACTTACGCGGAAGGGAGAGTTTACACTCTCCCTCTGCTGGCCGCTAGCGAGCAGTGCTCCAAGGCTGGGTTTGGGTTGAGTTTCGGTCCGGCCCACTGCTCCTTCTGGTCTGCTGCTGCTGGGCTGCTGCTAGGTCTGCTGCTTCAGGTCTGCTGCTTAGGTCTGCTGCTGCTGCCACTGCGTCCCACTGTCAGTCACTGCATGTTCTCTGCAGGGAAACGGCACATCGGCGAGCCGGGGAAGCCTCACCCCGCCTGTGGGTCTCAGCAACCTAGGTGTGGGACAACGTTTGGGCATCCCCCCCTCTCTCCCATCCCCCGTCAGTCATCTACGGTGCGCCCATAGGTACGCAGGGAGAGAGAGGGGCCCAAGCCGCAACGGCTCAGTTGCCCACACCTTACCTTGCCCACAGGCAGGGCCGTCAGCTGCTCCCCTCTCCGCCGCTTCCCCTCAGTGCGTGTGTCCTCAGTGTGTGTGTTCCCCTCAGTGCGTGTTCCTCGTGCCTTCCTGTATCGACAGTTCATATACTTCCCCCAAACAGGTTAAGTCCCTCCTCTGGTGCTGTTCAATTGGTCAGCTCAGCTCCATCTATTTTCTAATAGGCCCCCCGCACTGCCTGTCTTTCTTGTGCTCCATCCAGCACAGATTGGTGCCAATAGACAACAGGTGTGCAGTGGTGATCAAGCTTGAGACAATTAACACAAAACCACGTCTAGAAAATAAAAGCATGCATCAGTTCAAAAGGAAACATAACAACTCCAAAAATAATTAAACACTGCAAAAGAAAGAATAAAGAAATACAAAAACATTGTCTCACCGCCCGGCTCACATCCCCCCACACTTTTCTGTTGGCAGTCCCTTGCCACACGGCATTAGTCTCTGTATCGGGCAGGCGGTTGGCCCAGGTTCGTTCTGGTTGAACGCCGAAGAAGTCCATCAAATCCCGCACCTGGGGGAGGCCCAGGCTGCTCTGTGGGTGGGAACCCATAAAAGAAAGGCCCTGGGAGTCCAAATATGTAAAGATTTTACGCACTGTATCCCTTTCATCATCGTCTAGGACATTACTTGTCGTTTAGCTTCCCCAGCTAGGGCATCAAGAACAATATCCACCTTCCTAGCTTCAGCAAGTTCTTGTGCTCCCAATAACCCTCCAATTTGCTCTTTCCACTCTGAATACCTTAAATCATCAGCAGTGCCTTTAAACTTTGGCAGCCATGGGGCCCCGGGAAAAACTGGCATCATCATGTTCACTTTTTTTTTTTTTTTTTTTTTTTTTTTACACCACAACTGCTCTCTGTAACCCGATCCTGCCGACAACGCCAAATGTGACGCCCGTGGTGGGCTTGTAGGCGTGCACTCAATTTAAAACCGACAACGCCACCTAGGTTTGAAGAGCCTAGGACTCTTTTAAATAACACAAAAGGGATCTAAAAACAGGTTCGTTCCATCGGGTGGAGAGCAGTTAAAACCAGTGGTGTATCAAAAAAAGGTGAACAAGGACACAGTGCAAGGAATAACAGTTTTTAATGGCTAAAATATAAAATGCAACAACAGGGATCACCTAAGTCTAAAAATAAAAGACAGGGGGTTAAAACTGCAGCAGCTAAAATGTCTTCGTTAAAATACAGCAGCTCAAATGGTCCAGCTAAAACTCTGGGCCAAGCCCATAAAGTGCTTGTGCTGGATGACTGGGGGAATCCGGAGTCCACCGTGCAGGGGGGGCCTCCTCTCCTCTTCGGTCAGACCTACAGACACAAACTGTAGGGGAGTCAACCGTCCTTTGCTTACATCCTGCTTATTACACGTCTACACCACAAGCACATGGAACACCGAGAAGGTCAAAGACTTACGCGGAAGGGAGAGTTTACACTCTCCCTCTGCTGGCCGCTAGCGAGCAGTGCTCCAAGGCTGGGTTTGGGTTGAGTTTCGGTCCGGCCCACTGCTCCTTCTGGTCTGCTGCTGCTGGGCTGCTGCTAGGTCTGCTGCTTCAGGTCTGCTGCTTAGGTCTGCTGCTGCTGCCACTGCGTCCCACTGTCAGTCACTGCATGTTCTCTGCAGGGAAACGGCACATCGGCGAGCCGGGGAAGCCTCACCCCGCCTGTGGGTCTCAGCAACCTAGGTGTGGGACAACGTTTGGGCATCCCCCCCTCTCTCCCATCCCCCGTCAGTCATCTACGGTGCGCCCATAGGTACGCAGGGAGAGAGAGGGGCCCAAGCCGCAACGGCTCAGTTGCCCACACCTTACCTTGCCCACAGGCAGGGCCGTCAGCTGCTCCCCTCTCCGCCGCTTCCCCTCAGTGCGTGTGTCCTCAGTGTGTGTGTTCCCCTCAGTGCGTGTTCCTCGTGCCTTCCTGTATCGACAGTTCATATACTTCCCCCAAACAGGTTAAGTCCCTCCTCTGGTGCTGTTCAATTGGTCAGCTCAGCTCCATCTATTTTCTAATAGGCCCCCCGCACTGCCTGTCTTTCTTGTGCTCCATCCAGCACAGATTGGTGCCAATAGACAACAGGTGTGCAGTGGTGATCAAGCTTGAGACAATTAACACAAAACCACGTCTAGAAAATAAAAGCATGCATCAGTTCAAAAGGAAACATAACAACTCCAAAAATAATTAAACACTGCAAAAGAAAGAATAAAGAAATACAAAAACATTGTCTCACCGCCCGGCTCACATCCCCCCACACTTTTCTGTTGGCAGTCCCTTGCCACACGGCATTAGTCTCTGTATCGGGCAGGCGGTTGGCCCAGGTTCGTTCTGGTTGAACGCCGAAGAAGTCCATCAAATCCCGCACCTGGGGGAGGCCCAGGCTGCTCTGTGGGTGGGAACCCATAAAAGAAAGGCCCTGGGAGTCCAAATATGTAAAGATTTTACGCACTGTATCCCTTTCATCATCGTCTAGGACATTACTTGTCGTTTAGCTTCCCCAGCTAGGGCATCAAGAACAATATCCACCTTCCTAGCTTCAGCAAGTTCTTGTGCTCCCAATAACCCTCCAATTTGCTCTTTCCACTCTGAATACCTTAAATCATCAGCAGTGCCTTTAAACTTTGGCAGCCATGGGGCCCCGGGAAAAACTGGCATCATCATGTTCACTTTTTTTTTTTTTTTTTTTTTTTTTTTACACCACAACTGCTCTCTGTAACCCGATCCTGCCGACAACGCCAAATGTGACGCCCGTGGTGGGCTTGTAGGCGTGCACTCAATTTAAAACCGACAACGCCACCTAGGTTTGAAGAGCCTAGGACTCTTTTAAATAACACAAAAGGGATCTAAAAACAGGTTCGTTCCATCGGGTGGAGAGCAGTTAAAACCAGTGGTGTATCAAAAAAAGGTGAACAAGGACACAGTGCAAGGAATAACAGTTTTTAATGGCTAAAATATAAAATGCAACAACAGGGATCACCTAAGTCTAAAAATAAAAGACAGGGGGTTAAAACTGCAGCAGCTAAAATGTCTTCGTTAAAATACAGCAGCTCAAATGGTCCAGCTAAAACTCTGGGCCAAGCCCATAAAGTGCTTGTGCTGGATGACTGGGGGAATCCGGAGTCCACCGTGCAGGGGGGGCCTCCTCTCCTCTTCGGTCAGACCTACAGACACAAACTGTAGGGGAGTCAACCGTCCTTTGCTTACATCCTGCTTATTACACGTCTACACCACAAGCACATGGAACACCGAGAAGGTCAAAGACTTACGCGGAAGGGAGAGTTTACACTCTCCCTCTGCTGGCCGCTAGCGAGCAGTGCTCCAAGGCTGGGTTTGGGTTGAGTTTCGGTCCGGCCCACTGCTCCTTCTGGTCTGCTGCTGCTGGGCTGCTGCTAGGTCTGCTGCTTCAGGTCTGCTGCTTAGGTCTGCTGCTGCTGCCACTGCGTCCCACTGTCAGTCACTGCATGTTCTCTGCAGGGAAACGGCACATCGGCGAGCCGGGGAAGCCTCACCCCGCCTGTGGGTCTCAGCAACCTAGGTGTGGGACAACGTTTGGGCATCCCCCCCTCTCTCCCATCCCCCGTCAGTCATCTACGGTGCGCCCATAGGTACGCAGGGAGCGAGAGGGGCCCAAGCCGCAACGGCTCAGTTGCCCACACCTTACCTTGCCCACAGGCAGGGCCGTCAGCTGCTCCCCTCTCCGCCGCTTCCCCTCAGTGCGTGTGTCCTCAGTGTGTGTGTTCCCCTCAGTGCGTGTTCCTCGTGCCTTCCTGTATCGACAGTTCATATACTTCCCCCAAACAGGTTAAGTCCCTCCTCTGGTGCTGTTCAATTGGTCAGCTCAGCTCCATCTATTTTCTAATAGGCCCCCCGCACTGCCTGTCTTTCTTGTGCTCCATCCAGCACAGATTGGTGCCAATAGACAACAGGTGTGCAGTGGTGATCAAGCTTGAGACAATTAACACAAAACCACGTCTAGAAAATAAAAGCATGCATCAGTTCAAAAGGAAACATAACAACTCCAAAAATAATTAAACACTGCAAAAGAAAGAATAAAGAAATACAAAAACATTGTCTCACCGCCCGGCTCACATCCCCCCACACTTTTCTGTTGGCAGTCCCTTGCCACACGGCATTAGTCTCTGTATCGGGCAGGCGGTTGGCCCAGGTTCGTTCTGGTTGAACGCCGAAGAAGTCCATCAAATCCCGCACCTGGGGGAGGCCCAGGCTGCTCTGTGGGTGGGAACCCATAAAAGAAAGGCCCTGGGAGTCCAAATATGTAAAGATTTTACGCACTGTATCCCTTTCATCATCGTCTAGGACATTACTTGTCGTTTAGCTTCCCCAGCTAGGGCATCAAGAACAATATCCACCTTCCTAGCTTCAGCAAGTTCTTGTGCTCCCAATAACCCTCCAATTTGCTCTTTCCACTCTGAATACCTTAAATCATCAGCAGTGCCTTTAAACTTTGGCAGCCATGGGGCCCCGGGAAAAACTGGCATCATCATGTTCACTTTTTTTTTTACACCACAACTGCTCTCTGTAACCCGATCCTGCCGACAACGCCAAATGTGACGCCCGTGGTGGGCTTGTAGGCGTGCACTCAATTTAAAACCGACAACGCCACCTAGGTTTGAAGAGCCTAGGACTCTTTTAAATAACACAAAAGGGATCTAAAAACAGGTTCGTTCCATCGGGTGGAGAGCAGTTAAAACCAGTGGTGTATCAAAAAAAGGTGAACAAGGACACAGTGCAAGGAATAACAGTTTTTAATGGCTAAAATATAAAATGCAACAACAGGGATCACCTAAGTCTAAAAATAAAAGACAGGGGGTTAAAACTGCAGCAGCTAAAATGTCTTCGTTAAAATACAGCAGCTCAAATGGTCCAGCTAAAACTCTGGGCCAAGCCCATAAAGTGCTTGTGCTGGATGACTGGGGGAATCCGGAGTCCACCGTGCAGGGGGGGCCTCCTCTCCTCTTCGGTCAGACCTACAGACACAAACTGTAGGGGAGTCAACCGTCCTTTGCTTACATCCTGCTTATTACACGTCTACACCACAAGCACATGGAACACCGAGAAGGTCAAAGACTTACGCGGAAGGGAGAGTTTACACTCTCCCTCTGCTGGCCGCTAGCGAGCGGTGCTCCAAGGCTGGGTTTGGGTTGAGTTTCGGTCCGGCCCACTGCTCCTTCTGGTCTGCTGCTGCTGGGCTGCTGCTAGGTCTGCTGCTTCAGGTCTGCTGCTTAGGTCTGCTGCTGCTGCCACTGCGTCCCACTGTCAGTCACTGCATGTTCTCTGCAGGGAAACGGCACATCGGCGAGCCGGGGAAGCCTCACCCCGCCTGTGGGTCTCAGCAACCTAGGTGTGGGACAACGTTTGGGCATCCCCCCCTCTCTCCCATCCCCCGTCAGTCATCTACGGTGCGCCCATAGGTACGCAGGGAGAGAGAGGGGCCCAAGCCGCAACGGCTCAGTTGCCCACACCTTACCTTGCCCACAGGCAGGGCCGTCAGCTGCTCCCCTCTCCGCCGCTTCCCCTCAGTGCGTGTGTCCTCAGTGTGTGTGTTCCCCTCAGTGCGTGTTCCTCGTGCCTTCCTGTATCGACAGTTCATATACTTCCCCCAAACAGGTTAAGTCCCTCCTCTGGTGCTGTTCAATTGGTCAGCTCAGCTCCATCTATTTTCTAATAGGCCCCCCGCACTGCCTGTCTTTCTTGTGCTCCATCCAGCACAGATTGGTGCCAATAGACAACAGGTGTGCAGTGGTGATCAAGCTTGAGACAATTAACACAAAACCACGTCTAGAAAATAAAAGCATGCATCAGTTCAAAAGGAAACATAACAACTCCAAAAATAATTAAACACTGCAAAAGAAAGAATAAAGAAATACAAAAACATTGTCTCACCGCCCGGCTCACATCCCCCCACACTTTTCTGTTGGCAGTCCCTTGCCACACGGCATTAGTCTCTGTATCGGGCAGGCGGTTGGCCCAGGTTCGTTCTGGTTGAACGCCGAAGAAGTCCATCAAATCCCGCACCTGGGGGAGGCCCAGGCTGCTCTGTGGGTGGGAACCCATAAAAGAAAGGCCCTGGGAGTCCAAATATGTAAAGATTTTACGCACTGTATCCCTTTCATCATCGTCTAGGACATTACTTGTCGTTTAGCTTCCCCAGCTAGGGCATCAAGAACAATATCCACCTTCCTAGCTTCAGCAAGTTCTTGTGCTCCCAATAACCCTCCAATTTGCTCTTTCCACTCTGAATACCTTAAATCATCAGCAGTGCCTTTAAACTTTGGCAGCCATGGGGCCCCGGGAAAAACTGGCATCATCATGTTCACTTTTTTTTTTACACCACAACTGCTCTCTGTAACCCGATCCTGCCGACAACGCCAAATGTGACGCCCGTGGTGGGCTTGTAGGCGTGCACTCAATTTAAAACCGACAACGCCACCTAGGTTTGAAGAGCCTAGGACTCTTTTAAATAACACAAAAGGGATCTAAAAACAGGTTCGTTCCATCGGGTGGAGAGCAGTTAAAACCAGTGGTGTATCAAAAAAAGGTGAACAAGGACACAGTGCAAGGAATAACAGTTTTTAATGGCTAAAATATAAAATGCAACAACAGGGATCACCTAAGTCTAAAAATAAAAGACAGGGGGTTAAAACTGCAGCAGCTAAAATGTCTTCGTTAAAATACAGCAGCTCAAATGGTCCAGCTAAAACTCTGGGCCAAGCCCATAAAGTGCTCGTGCTGGATGACTGGGGGAATCCGGAGTCCACCGTGCAGGGGGGGCCTCCTCTCCTCTTCGGTCAGACCTACAGACACAAACTGTAGGGGAGTCAACCGTCCTTTGCTTACATCCTGCTTATTACACGTCTACACCACAAGCACATGGAACACCGAGAAGGTCAAAGACTTACGCGGAAGGGAGAGTTTACACTCTCCCTCTGCTGGCCGCTAGCGAGCGGTGCTCCAAGGCTGGGTTTGGGTTGAGTTTCGGTCCGGCCCACTGCTCCTTCTGGTCTGCTGCTGCTGGGCTGCTGCTAGGTCTGCTGCTTCAGGTCTGCTGCTTAGGTCTGCTGCTGCTGCCACTGCGTCCCACTGTCAGTCACTGCATGTTCTCTGCAGGGAAACGGCACATCGGCGAGCCGGGGAAGCCTCACCCCGCCTGTGGGTCTCAGCAACCTAGGTGTGGGACAACGTTTGGGCATCCCCCCCTCTCTCCCATCCCCCGTCAGTCATCTACGGTGCGCCCATAGGTACGCAGGGAGAGAGAGGGGCCCAAGCCGCAACGGCTCAGTTGCCCACACCTTACCTTGCCCACAGGCAGGGCCGTCAGCTGCTCCCCTCTCCGCCGCTTCCCCTCAGTGCGTGTGTCCTCAGTGTGTGTGTTCCCCTCAGTGCGTGTTCCTCGTGCCTTCCTGTATCGACAGTTCATATACTTCCCCCAAACAGGTTAAGTCCCTCCTCTGGTGCTGTTCAATTGGTCAGCTCAGCTCCATCTATTTTCTAATAGGCCCCCCGCACTGCCTGTCTTTCTTGTGCTCCATCCAGCACAGATTGGTGCCAATAGACAACAGGTGTGCAGTGGTGATCAAGCTTGAGACAATTAACACAAAACCACGTCTAGAAAATAAAAGCATGCATCAGTTCAAAAGGAAACATAACAACTCCAAAAATAATTAAACACTGCAAAAGAAAGAATAAAGAAATACAAAAACATTGTCTCACCGCCCGGCTCACATCCCCCCACACTTTTCTGTTGGCAGTCCCTTGCCACACGGCATTAGTCTCTGTATCGGGCAGGCGGTTGGCCCAGGTTCGTTCTGGTTGAACGCCGAAGAAGTCCATCAAATCCCGCACCTGGGGGAGGCCCAGGCTGCTCTGTGGGTGGGAACCCATAAAAGAAAGGCCCTGGGAGTCCAAATATGTAAAGATTTTACGCACTGTATCCCTTTCATCATCGTCTAGGACATTACTTGTCGTTTAGCTTCCCCAGCTAGGGCATCAAGAACAATATCCACCTTCCTAGCTTCAGCAAGTTCTTGTGCTCCCAATAACCCTCCAATTTGCTCTTTCCACTCTGAATACCTTAAATCATCAGCAGTGCCTTTAAACTTTGGCAGCCATGGGGCCCCGGGAAAAACTGGCATCATCATGTTCACTTTTTTTTTTACACCACAACTGCTCTCTGTAACCCGATCCTGCCGACAACGCCAAATGTGACGCCCGTGGTGGGCTTGTAGGCGTGCACTCAATTTAAAACCGACAACGCCACCTAGGTTTGAAGAGCCTAGGACTCTTTTAAATAACACAAAAGGGATCTAAAAACAGGTTCGTTCCATCGGGTGGAGAGCAGTTAAAACCAGTGGTGTATCAAAAAAAGGTGAACAAGGACACAGTGCAAGGAATAACAGTTTTTAATGGCTAAAATATAAAATGCAACAACAGGGATCACCTAAGTCTAAAAATAAAAGACAGGGGGTTAAAACTGCAGCAGCTAAAATGTCTTCGTTAAAATACAGCAGCTCAAATGGTCCAGCTAAAACTCTGGGCCAAGCCCATAAAGTGCTTGTGCTGGATGACTGGGGGAATCCGGAGTCCACCGTGCAGGGGGGGCCTCCTCTCCTCTTCGGTCAGACCTACAGACACAAACTGTAGGGGAGTCAACCGTCCTTTGCTTACATCCTGCTTATTACACGTCTACACCACAAGCACATGGAACACCGAGAAGGTCAAAGACTTACGCGGAAGGGAGAGTTTACACTCTCCCTCTGCTGGCCGCTAGCGAGCGGTGCTCCAAGGCTGGGTTTGGGTTGAGTTTCGGTCCGGCCCACTGCTCCTTCTGGTCTGCTGCTGCTGGGCTGCTGCTAGGTCTGCTGCTTCAGGTCTGCTGCTTAGGTCTGCTGCTGCTGCCACTGCGTCCCACTGTCAGTCACTGCATGTTCTCTGCAGGGAAACGGCACATCGGCGAGCCGGGGAAGCCTCACCCCGCCTGTGGGTCTCAGCAACCTAGGTGTGGGACAACGTTTGGGCATCCCCCCCTCTCTCCCATCCCCCGTCAGTCATCTACGGTGCGCCCATAGGTACGCAGGGAGAGAGAGGGGCCCAAGCCGCAACGGCTCAGTTGCCCACACCTTACCTTGCCCACAGGCAGGGCCGTCAGCTGCTCCCCTCTCCGCCGCTTCCCCTCAGTGCGTGTGTCCTCAGTGTGTGTGTTCCCCTCAGTGCGTGTTCCTCGTGCCTTCCTGTATCGACAGTTCATATACTTCCCCCAAACAGGTTAAGTCCCTCCTCTGGTGCTGTTCAATTGGTGCTGTTCAATTGGTCTGTTCAATTGGTCATCAGTTCAAAAGGAAACATAACAACTCCAAAAATAATTAAACACTGCAAAAGAAAGAATAAAGAAATACAAAAACATTGTCTCACCGCCCGGCTCACATCCCCCCACACTTTTCTGTTGGCAGTCCCTTGCCACACGGCATTAGTCTCTGTATCGGGCAGGCGGTTGGCCCAGGTTCGTTCTGGCTGAACGCCGAAGAAGTCCATCAAATCCCGCACCTGGGGGAGGCCCAGGCTGCTCTGTGGGTGGGAACCCATAAAAGAAAGGCCCTGGGAGTCCAAATATGTAAAGATTTTACGCACTGTATCCCTTTCATCATCGTCTAGGACATTACTTGTCGTTTAGCTTCCCCAGCTAGGGCATCAAGAACAATATCCACCTTCCTAGCTTCAGCAAGTTCTTGTGCTCCCAATAACCCTCCAATTTGCTCTTTCCACTCTGAATACCTTAAATCATCAGCAGTGCCTTTAAACTTTGGCAGCCATGGGGCCCCGGGAAAAACTGGCATCATCATGTTCACTTTTTTTTTTTTTTTTTTTTTTTTTTTACACCACAACTGCTCTCTGTAACCCGATCCTGCCGACAACGCCAAATGTGACGCCCGTGGTGGGCTTGTAGGCGTGCACTCAATTTAAAACCGACAACGCCACCTAGGTTTGAAGAGCCTAGGACTCTTTTAAATAACACAAAAGGGATCTAAAAACAGGTTCGTTCCATCGGGTGGAGAGCAGTTAAAACCAGTGGTGTATCAAAAAAAGGTGAACAAGGACACAGTGCAAGGAATAACAGTTTTTAATGGCTAAAATATAAAATGCAACAACAGGGATCACCTAAGTCTAAAAATAAAAGACAGGGGGTTAAAACTGCAGCAGCTAAAATGTCTTCGTTAAAATACAGCAGCTCAAATGGTCCAGCTAAAACTCTGGGCCAAGCCCATAAAGTGCTCGTGCTGGATGACTGGGGGAATCCGGAGTCCACCGTGCAGGGGGGGCCTCCTCTCCTCTTCGGTCAGACCTACAGACACAAACTGTAGGGGAGTCAACCGTCCTTTGCTTACATCCTGCTTATTACACGTCTACACCACAAGCACATGGAACACCGAGAAGGTCAAAGACTTACGCGGAAGGGAGAGTTTACACTCTCCCTCTGCTGGCCGCTAGCGAGCGGTGCTCCAAGGCTGGGTTTGGGTTGAGTTTCGGTCCGGCCCACTGCTCCTTCTGGTCTGCTGCTACTGGGCTGCTGCTAGGTCTGCTGCTTCAGGTCTGCTGCTTAGGTCTGCTGCTGCTGCCACTGCGTCCCACTGTCAGTCACTGCATGTTCTCTGCAGGGAAACGGCACATCGGCGAGCCGGGGAAGCCTCACCCCGCCTGTGGGTCTCAGCAACCTAGGTGTGGGACAACGTTTGGGCATCCCCCCCTCTCTCCCATCCCCCGTCAGTCATCTACGGTGCGCCCATAGGTACGCAGGGAGAGAGAGGGGCCCAAGCCGCAACGGCTCAGTTGCCCACACCTTACCTTGCCCACAGGCAGGGCCGTCAGCTGCTCCCCTCTCCGCCGCTTCCCCTCAGTGCGTGTGTCCTCAGTGTGTGTGTTCCCCTCAGTGCGTGTTCCTCGTGCCTTCCTGTATCGACAGTTCATATACTTCCCCCAAACAGGTTAAGTCCCTCCTCTGGTGCTGTTCAATTGGTGCTGTTCAATTGGTCTGTTCAATTGGTCATCAGTTCAAAAGGAAACATAACAACTCCAAAAATAATTAAACACTGCAAAAGAAAGAATAAAGAAATACAAAAACATTGTCTCACCGCCCGGCTCACATCCCCCCACACTTTTCTGTTGGCAGTCCCTTGCCACACGGCATTAGTCTCTGTATCGGGCAGGCGGTTGGCCCAGGTTCGTTCTGGCTGAACGCCGAAGAAGTCCATCAAATCCCGCACCTGGGGGAGGCCCAGGCTGCTCTGTGGGTGGGAACCCATAAAAGAAAGGCCCTGGGAGTCCAAATATGTAAAGATTTTACGCACTGTATCCCTTTCATCATCGTCTAGGACATTACTTGTCGTTTAGCTTCCCCAGCTAGGGCATCAAGAACAATATCCACCTTCCTAGCTTCAGCAAGTTCTTGTGCTCCCAATAACCCTCCAATTTGCTCTTTCCACTCTGAATACCTTAAATCATCAGCAGTGCCTTTAAACTTTGGCAGCCATGGGGCCCCGGGAAAAACTGGCATCATCATGTTCACTTTTTTTTTTTTTTTTTTTTTTTTTTTACACCACAACTGCTCTCTGTAACCCGATCCTGCCGACAACGCCAAATGTGACGCCCGTGGTGGGCTTGTAGGCGTGCACTCAATTTAAAACCGACAACGCCACCTAGGTTTGAAGAGCCTAGGACTCTTTTAAATAACACAAAAGGGATCTAAAAACAGGTTCGTTCCATCGGGTGGAGAGCAGTTAAAACCAGTGGTGTATCAAAAAAAGGTGAACAAGGACACAGTGCAAGGAATAACAGTTTTTAATGGCTAAAATATAAAATGCAACAACAGGGATCACCTAAGTCTAAAAATAAAAGACAGGGGGTTAAAACTGCAGCAGCTAAAATGTCTTCGTTAAAATACAGCAGCTCAAATGGTCCAGCTAAAACTCTGGGCCAAGCCCATAAAGTGCTTGTGCTGGATGACTGGGGGAATCCGGAGTCCACCGTGCAGGGGGGGCCTCCTCTCCTCTTCGGTCAGACCTACAGACACAAACTGTAGGGGAGTCAACCGTCCTTTGCTTACATCCTGCTTATTACACGTCTACACCACAAGCACATGGAACACCGAGAAGGTCAAAGACTTACGCGGAAGGGAGAGTTTACACTCTCCCTCTGCTGGCCGCTAGCGAGCGGTGCTCCAAGGCTGGGTTTGGGTTGAGTTTCGGTCCGGCCCACTGCTCCTTCTGGTCTGCTGCTGCTGGGCTGCTGCTAGGTCTGCTGCTTCAGGTCTGCTGCTTAGGTCTGCTGCTGCTGCCACTGCGTCCCACTGTCAGTCACTGCATGTTCTCTGCAGGGAAACGGCACATCGGCGAGCCGGGGAAGCCTCACCCCGCCTGTGGGTCTCAGCAACCTAGGTGTGGGACAACGTTTGGGCATCCCCCCCTCTCTCCCATCCCCCGTCAGTCATCTACGGTGCGCCCATAGGTACGCAGGGAGAGAGAGGGGCCCAAGCCGCAACGGCTCAGTTGCCCACACCTTACCTTGCCCACAGGCAGGGCCGTCAGCTGCTCCCCTCTCCGCCGCTTCCCCTCAGTGCGTGTGTCCTCAGTGTGTGTGTTCCCCTCAGTGCGTGTTCCTCGTGCCTTCCTGTATCGACAGTTCATATACTTCCCCCAAACAGGTTAAGTCCCTCCTCTGGTGCTGTTCAATTGGTGCTGTTCAATTGGTCTGTTCAATTGGTCATCAGTTCAAAAGGAAACATAACAACTCCAAAAATAATTAAACACTGCAAAAGAAAGAATAAAGAAATACAAAAACATTGTCTCACCGCCCGGCTCACATCCCCCCACACTTTTCTGTTGGCAGTCCCTTGCCACACGGCATTAGTCTCTGTATCGGGCAGGCGGTTGGCCCAGGTTCGTTCTGGCTGAACGCCGAAGAAGTCCATCAAATCCCGCACCTGGGGGAGGCCCAGGCTGCTCTGTGGGTGGGAACCCATAAAAGAAAGGCCCTGGGAGTCCAAATATGTAAAGATTTTACGCACTGTATCCCTTTCATCATCGTCTAGGACATTACTTGTCGTTTAGCTTCCCCAGCTAGGGCATCAAGAACAATATCCACCTTCCTAGCTTCAGCAAGTTCTTGTGCTCCCAATAACCCTCCAATTTGCTCTTTCCACTCTGAATACCTTAAATCATCAGCAGTGCCTTTAAACTTTGGCAGCCATGGGGCCCCGGGAAAAACTGGCATCATCATGTTCACTTTTTTTTTTTTTTTTTTTTTTTTTTTACACCACAACTGCTCTCTGTAACCCGATCCTGCCGACAACGCCAAATGTGACGCCCGTGGTGGGCTTGTAGGCGTGCACTCAATTTAAAACCGACAACGCCACCTAGGTTTGAAGAGCCTAGGACTCTTTTAAATAACACAAAAGGGATCTAAAAACAGGTTCGTTCCATCGGGTGGAGAGCAGTTAAAACCAGTGGTGTATCAAAAAAAGGTGAACAAGGACACAGTGCAAGGAATAACAGTTTTTAATGGCTAAAATATAAAATGCAACAACAGGGATCACCTAAGTCTAAAAATAAAAGACAGGGGGTTAAAACTGCAGCAGCTAAAATGTCTTCGTTAAAATACAGCAGCTCAAATGGTCCAGCTAAAACTCTGGGCCAAGCCCATAAAGTGCTTGTGCTGGATGACTGGGGGAATCCGGAGTCCACCGTGCAGGGGGGGCCTCCTCTCCTCTTCGGTCAGACCTACAGACACAAACTGTAGGGGAGTCAACCGTCCTTTGCTTACATCCTGCTTATTACACGTCTACACCACAAGCACATGGAACACCGAGAAGGTCAAAGACTTACGCGGAAGGGAGAGTTTACACTCTCCCTCTGCTGGCCGCTAGCGAGCGGTGCTCCAAGGCTGGGTTTGGGTTGAGTTTCGGTCCGGCCCACTGCTCCTTCTGGTCTGCTGCTGCTGGGCTGCTGCTAGGTCTGCTGCTTCAGGTCTGCTGCTTAGGTCTGCTGCTGCTGCCACTGCGTCCCACTGTCAGTCACTGCATGTTCTCTGCAGGGAAACGGCACATCGGCGAGCCGGGGAAGCCTCACCCCGCCTGTGGGTCTCAGCAACCTAGGTGTGGGACAACGTTTGGGCATCCCCCCCTCTCTCCCATCCCCCGTCAGTCATCTACGGTGCGCCCATAGGTACGCAGGGAGAGAGAGGGGCCCAAGCCGCAACGGCTCAGTTGCCCACACCTTACCTTGCCCACAGGCAGGGCCATCAGCTGCTCCCCTCTCCGCCGCTTCCCCTCAGTGCGTGTGTCCTCAGTGTGTGTGTTCCCCTCAGTGCGTGTTCCTCGTGCCTTCCTGTATCGACAGTTCATATACTTCCCCCAAACAGGTTAAGTCCCTCCTCTGGTGCTGTTCAATTGGTCAGCTCAGCTCCATCTATTTTCTAATAGGCCCCCCGCACTGCCTGTCTTTCTTGTGCTCCATCCAGCACAGATTGGTGCCAATAGACAACAGGTGTGCAGTGGTGATCAAGCTTGAGACAATTAACACAAAACCACGTCTAGAAAATAAAAGCATGCATCAGTTCAAAAGGAAACATAACAACTCCAAAAATAATTAAACACTGCAAAAGAAAGAATAAAGAAATACAAAAACATTGTCTCACCGCCCGGCTCACATCCCCCCACACTTTTCTGTTGGCAGTCCCTTGCCACACGGCATTAGTCTCTGTATCGGGCAGGCGGTTGGCCCAGGTTCGTTCTGGTTGAACGCCGAAGAAGTCCATCAAATCCCGCACCTGGGGGAGGCCCAGGCTGCTCTGTGGGTGGGAACCCATAAAAGAAAGGCCCTGGGAGTCCAAATATGTAAAGATTTTACGCACTGTATCCCTTTCATCATCGTCTAGGACATTACTTGTCGTTTAGCTTCCCCAGCTAGGGCATCAAGAACAATATCCACCTTCCTAGCTTCAGCAAGTTCTTGTGCTCCCAATAACCCTCCAATTTGCTCTTTCCACTCTGAATACCTTAAATCATCAGCAGTGCCTTTAAACTTTGGCAGCCATGGGGCCCCGGGAAAAACTGGCATCATCATGTTCACTTTTTTTTTTACACCACAACTGCTCTCTGTAACCCGATCCTGCCGACAACGCCAAATGTGACGCCCGTGGTGGGCTTGTAGGCGTGCACTCAATTTAAAACCGACAACGCCACCTAGGTTTGAAGAGCCTAGGACTCTTTTAAATAACACAAAAGGGATCTAAAAACAGGTTCGTTCCATCGGGTGGAGAGCAGTTAAAACCAGTGGTGTATCAAAAAAAGGTGAACAAGGACACAGTGCAAGGAATAACAGTTTTTAATGGCTAAAATATAAAATGCAACAACAGGGATCACCTAAGTCTAAAAATAAAAGACAGGGGGTTAAAACTGCAGCAGCTAAAATGTCTTCGTTAAAATACAGCAGCTCAAATGGTCCAGCTAAAACTCTGGGCCAAGCCCATAAAGTGCTTGTGCTGGATGACTGGGGGAATCCGGAGTCCACCGTGCAGGGGGGGCCTCCTCTCCTCTTCGGTCAGACCTACAGACACAAACTGTAGGGGAGTCAACCGTCCTTTGCTTACATCCTGCTTATTACACGTCTACACCACAAGCACATGGAACACCGAGAAGGTCAAAGACTTACGCGGAAGGGAGAGTTTACACTCTCCCTCTGCTGGCCGCTAGCGAGCGGTGCTCCAAGGCTGGGTTTGGGTTGAGTTTCGGTCCGGCCCACTGCTCCTTCTGGTCTGCTGCTGCTGGGCTGCTGCTAGGTCTGCTGCTTCAGGTCTGCTGCTTAGGTCTGCTGCTGCTGCCACTGCGTCCCACTGTCAGTCACTGCATGTTCTCTGCAGGGAAACGGCACATCGGCGAGCCGGGGAAGCCTCACCCCGCCTGTGGGTCTCAGCAACCTAGGTGTGGGACAACGTTTGGGCATCCCCCCCTCTCTCCCATCCCCCGTCAGTCATCTACGGTGCGCCCATAGGTACGCAGGGAGAGAGAGGGGCCCAAGCCGCAACGGCTCAGTTGCCCACACCTTACCTTGCCCACAGGCAGGGCCGTCAGCTGCTCCCCTCTCCGCCGCTTCCCCTCAGTGCGTGTGTCCTCAGTGTGTGTGTTCCCCTCAGTGCGTGTTCCTCGTGCCTTCCTGTATCGACAGTTCATATACTTCCCCCAAACAGGTTAAGTCCCTCCTCTGGTGCTGTTCAATTGGTGCTGTTCAATTGGTCTGTTCAATTGGTCATCAGTTCAAAAGGAAACATAACAACTCCAAAAATAATTAAACACTGCAAAAGAAAGAATAAAGAAATACAAAAACATTGTCTCACCGCCCGGCTCACATCCCCCCACACTTTTCTGTTGGCAGTCCCTTGCCACACGGCATTAGTCTCTGTATCGGGCAGGCGGTTGGCCCAGGTTCGTTCTGGCTGAACGCCGAAGAAGTCCATCAAATCCCGCACCTGGGGGAGGCCCAGGCTGCTCTGTGGGTGGGAACCCATAAAAGAAAGGCCCTGGGAGTCCAAATATGTAAAGATTTTACGCACTGTATCCCTTTCATCATCGTCTAGGACATTACTTGTCGTTTAGCTTCCCCAGCTAGGGCATCAAGAACAATATCCACCTTCCTAGCTTCAGCAAGTTCTTGTGCTCCCAATAACCCTCCAATTTGCTCTTTCCACTCTGAATACCTTAAATCATCAGCAGTGCCTTTAAACTTTGGCAGCCATGGGGCCCCGGGAAAAACTGGCATCATCATGTTCACTTTTTTTTTTTTTTTTTTTTTTTTTTTACACCACAACTGCTCTCTGTAACCCGATCCTGCCGACAACGCCAAATGTGACGCCCGTGGTGGGCTTGTAGGCGTGCACTCAATTTAAAACCGACAACGCCACCTAGGTTTGAAGAGCCTAGGACTCTTTTAAATAACACAAAAGGGATCTAAAAACAGGTTCGTTCCATCGGGTGGAGAGCAGTTAAAACCAGTGGTGTATCAAAAAAAGGTGAACAAGGACACAGTGCAAGGAATAACAGTTTTTAATGGCTAAAATATAAAATGCAACAACAGGGATCACCTAAGTCTAAAAATAAAAGACAGGGGGTTAAAACTGCAGCAGCTAAAATGTCTTCGTTAAAATACAGCAGCTCAAATGGTCCAGCTAAAACTCTGGGCCAAGCCCATAAAGTGCTCGTGCTGGATGACTGGGGGAATCCGGAGTCCACCGTGCAGGGGGGGCCTCCTCTCCTCTTCGGTCAGACCTACAGACACAAACTGTAGGGGAGTCAACCGTCCTTTGCTTACATCCTGCTTATTACACGTCTACACCACAAGCACATGGAACACCGAGAAGGTCAAAGACTTACGCGGAAGGGAGAGTTTACACTCTCCCTCTGCTGGCCGCTAGCGAGCGGTGCTCCAAGGCTGGGTTTGGGTTGAGTTTCGGTCCGGCCCACTGCTCCTTCTGGTCTGCTGCTACTGGGCTGCTGCTAGGTCTGCTGCTTCAGGTCTGCTGCTTAGGTCTGCTGCTGCTGCCACTGCGTCCCACTGTCAGTCACTGCATGTTCTCTGCAGGGAAACGGCACATCGGCGAGCCGGGGAAGCCTCACCCCGCCTGTGGGTCTCAGCAACCTAGGTGTGGGACAACGTTTGGGCATCCCCCCCTCTCTCCCATCCCCCGTCAGTCATCTACGGTGCGCCCATAGGTACGCAGGGAGAGAGAGGGGCCCAAGCCGCAACGGCTCAGTTGCCCACACCTTACCTTGCCCACAGGCAGGGCCGTCAGCTGCTCCCCTCTCCGCCGCTTCCCCTCAGTGCGTGTGTCCTCAGTGTGTGTGTTCCCCTCAGTGCGTGTTCCTCGTGCCTTCCTGTATCGACAGTTCATATACTTCCCCCAAACAGGTTAAGTCCCTCCTCTGGTGCTGTTCAATTGGTGCTGTTCAATTGGTCTGTTCAATTGGTCATCAGTTCAAAAGGAAACATAACAACTCCAAAAATAATTAAACACTGCAAAAGAAAGAATAAAGAAATACAAAAACATTGTCTCACCGCCCGGCTCACATCCCCCCACACTTTTCTGTTGGCAGTCCCTTGCCACACGGCATTAGTCTCTGTATCGGGCAGGCGGTTGGCCCAGGTTCGTTCTGGCTGAACGCCGAAGAAGTCCATCAAATCCCGCACCTGGGGGAGGCCCAGGCTGCTCTGTGGGTGGGAACCCATAAAAGAAAGGCCCTGGGAGTCCAAATATGTAAAGATTTTACGCACTGTATCCCTTTCATCATCGTCTAGGACATTACTTGTCGTTTAGCTTCCCCAGCTAGGGCATCAAGAACAATATCCACCTTCCTAGCTTCAGCAAGTTCTTGTGCTCCCAATAACCCTCCAATTTGCTCTTTCCACTCTGAATACCTTAAATCATCAGCAGTGCCTTTAAACTTTGGCAGCCATGGGGCCCCGGGAAAAACTGGCATCATCATGTTCACTTTTTTTTTTTTTTTTTTACACCACAACTGCTCTCTGTAACCCGATCCTGCCGACAACGCCAAATGTGACGCCCGTGGTGGGCTTGTAGGCGTGCACTCAATTTAAAACCGACAACGCCACCTAGGTTTGAAGAGCCTAGGACTCTTTTAAATAACACAAAAGGGATCTAAAAACAGGTTCGTTCCATCGGGTGGAGAGCAGTTAAAACCAGTGGTGTATCAAAAAAAGGTGAACAAGGACACAGTGCAAGGAATAACAGTTTTTAATGGCTAAAATATAAAATGCAACAACAGGGATCACCTAAGTCTAAAAATAAAAGACAGGGGGTTAAAACTGCAGCAGCTAAAATGTCTTCGTTAAAATACAGCAGCTCAAATGGTCCAGCTAAAACTCTGGGCCAAGCCCATAAAGTGCTCGTGCTGGATGACTGGGGGAATCCGGAGTCCACCGTGCAGGGGGGGCCTCCTCTCCTCTTCGGTCAGACCTACAGACACAAACTGTAGGGGAGTCAACCGTCCTTTGCTTACATCCTGCTTATTACACGTCTACACCACAAGCACATGGAACACCGAGAAGGTCAAAGACTTACGCGGAAGGGAGAGTTTACACTCTCCCTCTGCTGGCCGCTAGCGAGCGGTGCTCCAAGGCTGGGTTTGGGTTGAGTTTCGGTCCGGCCCACTGCTCCTTCTGGTCTGCTGCTACTGGGCTGCTGCTAGGTCTGCTGCTTCAGGTCTGCTGCTTAGGTCTGCTGCTGCTGCCACTGCGTCCCACTGTCAGTCACTGCATGTTCTCTGCAGGGAAACGGCACATCGGCGAGCCGGGGAAGCCTCACCCCGCCTGTGGGTCTCAGCAACCTAGGTGTGGGACAACGTTTGGGCATCCCCCCCTCTCTCCCATCCCCCGTCAGTCATCTACGGTGCGCCCATAGGTACGCAGGGAGAGAGAGGGGCCCAAGCCGCAACGGCTCAGTTGCCCACACCTTACCTTGCCCACAGGCAGGGCCGTCAGCTGCTCCCCTCTCCGCCGCTTCCCCTCAGTGCGTGTGTCCTCAGTGTGTGTGTTCCCCTCAGTGCGTGTTCCTCGTGCCTTCCTGTATCGACAGTTCATATACTTCCCCCAAACAGGTTAAGTCCCTCCTCTGGTGCTGTTCAATTGGTGCTGTTCAATTGGTCTGTTCAATTGGTCATCAGTTCAAAAGGAAACATAACAACTCCAAAAATAATTAAACACTGCAAAAGAAAGAATAAAGAAATACAAAAACATTGTCTCACCGCCCGGCTCACATCCCCCCACACTTTTCTGTTGGCAGTCCCTTGCCACACGGCATTAGTCTCTGTATCGGGCAGGCGGTTGGCCCAGGTTCGTTCTGGCTGAACGCCGAAGAAGTCCATCAAATCCCGCACCTGGGGGAGGCCCAGGCTGCTCTGTGGGTGGGAACCCATAAAAGAAAGGCCCTGGGAGTCCAAATATGTAAAGATTTTACGCACTGTATCCCTTTCATCATCGTCTAGGACATTACTTGTCGTTTAGCTTCCCCAGCTAGGGCATCAAGAACAATATCCACCTTCCTAGCTTCAGCAAGTTCTTGTGCTCCCAATAACCCTCCAATTTGCTCTTTCCACTCTGAATACCTTAAATCATCAGCAGTGCCTTTAAACTTTGGCAGCCATGGGGCCCCGGGAAAAACTGGCATCATCATGTTCACTTTTTTTTTTTTTTTTTTTTTTTTTTTACACCACAACTGCTCTCTGTAACCCGATCCTGCCGACAACGCCAAATGTGACGCCCGTGGTGGGCTTGTAGGCGTGCACTCAATTTAAAACCGACAACGCCACCTAGGTTTGAAGAGCCTAGGACTCTTTTAAATAACACAAAAGGGATCTAAAAACAGGTTCGTTCCATCGGGTGGAGAGCAGTTAAAACCAGTGGTGTATCAAAAAAAGGTGAACAAGGACACAGTGCAAGGAATAACAGTTTTTAATGGCTAAAATATAAAATGCAACAACAGGGATCACCTAAGTCTAAAAATAAAAGACAGGGGGTTAAAACTGCAGCAGCTAAAATGTCTTCGTTAAAATACAGCAGCTCAAATGGTCCAGCTAAAACTCTGGGCCAAGCCCATAAAGTGCTTGTGCTGGATGACTGGGGGAATCCGGAGTCCACCGTGCAGGGGGGGCCTCCTCTCCTCTTCGGTCAGACCTACAGACACAAACTGTAGGGGAGTCAACCGTCCTTTGCTTACATCCTGCTTATTACACGTCTACACCACAAGCACATGGAACACCGAGAAGGTCAAAGACTTACGCGGAAGGGAGAGTTTACACTCTCCCTCTGCTGGCCGCTAGCGAGCGGTGCTCCAAGGCTGGGTTTGGGTTGAGTTTCGGTCCGGCCCACTGCTCCTTCTGGTCTGCTGCTGCTGGGCTGCTGCTAGGTCTGCTGCTTCAGGTCTGCTGCTTAGGTCTGCTGCTGCTGCCACTGCGTCCCACTGTCAGTCACTGCATGTTCTCTGCAGGGAAACGGCACATCGGCGAGCCGGGGAAGCCTCACCCCGCCTGTGGGTCTCAGCAACCTAGGTGTGGGACAACGTTTGGGCATCCCCCCCTCTCTCCCATCCCCCGTCAGTCATCTACGGTGCGCCCATAGGTACGCAGGGAGAGAGAGGGGCCCAAGCCGCAACGGCTCAGTTGCCCACACCTTACCTTGCCCACAGGCAGGGCCGTCAGCTGCTCCCCTCTCCGCCGCTTCCCCTCAGTGCGTGTGTCCTCAGTGTGTGTGTTCCCCTCAGTGCGTGTTCCTCGTGCCTTCCTGTATCGACAGTTCATATACTTCCCCCAAACAGGTTAAGTCCCTCCTCTGGTGCTGTTCAATTGGTGCTGTTCAATTGGTCTGTTCAATTGGTCATCAGTTCAAAAGGAAACATAACAACTCCAAAAATAATTAAACACTGCAAAAGAAAGAATAAAGAAATACAAAAACATTGTCTCACCGCCCGGCTCACATCCCCCCACACTTTTCTGTTGGCAGTCCCTTGCCACACGGCATTAGTCTCTGTATCGGGCAGGCGGTTGGCCCAGGTTCGTTCTGGCTGAACGCCGAAGAAGTCCATCAAATCCCGCACCTGGGGGAGGCCCAGGCTGCTCTGTGGGTGGGAACCCATAAAAGAAAGGCCCTGGGAGTCCAAATATGTAAAGATTTTACGCACTGTATCCCTTTCATCATCGTCTAGGACATTACTTGTCGTTTAGCTTCCCCAGCTAGGGCATCAAGAACAATATCCACCTTCCTAGCTTCAGCAAGTTCTTGTGCTCCCAATAACCCTCCAATTTGCTCTTTCCACTCTGAATACCTTAAATCATCAGCAGTGCCTTTAAACTTTGGCAGCCATGGGGCCCCGGGAAAAACTGGCATCATCATGTTCACTTTTTTTTTTTTTTTTTTTTTTTTTTTACACCACAACTGCTCTCTGTAACCCGATCCTGCCGACAACGCCAAATGTGACGCCCGTGGTGGGCTTGTAGGCGTGCACTCAATTTAAAACCGACAACGCCACCTAGGTTTGAAGAGCCTAGGACTCTTTTAAATAACACAAAAGGGATCTAAAAACAGGTTCGTTCCATCGGGTGGAGAGCAGTTAAAACCAGTGGTGTATCAAAAAAAGGTGAACAAGGACACAGTGCAAGGAATAACAGTTTTTAATGGCTAAAATATAAAATGCAACAACAGGGATCACCTAAGTCTAAAAATAAAAGACAGGGGGTTAAAACTGCAGCAGCTAAAATGTCTTCGTTAAAATACAGCAGCTCAAATGGTCCAGCTAAAACTCTGGGCCAAGCCCATAAAGTGCTTGTGCTGGATGACTGGGGGAATCCGGAGTCCACCGTGCAGGGGGGGCCTCCTCTCCTCTTCGGTCAGACCTACAGACACAAACTGTAGGGGAGTCAACCGTCCTTTGCTTACATCCTGCTTATTACACGTCTACACCACAAGCACATGGAACACCGAGAAGGTCAAAGACTTACGCGGAAGGGAGAGTTTACACTCTCCCTCTGCTGGCCGCTAGCGAGCAGTGCTCCAAGGCTGGGTTTGGGTTGAGTTTCGGTCCGGCCCACTGCTCCTTCTGGTCTGCTGCTGCTGGGCTGCTGCTAGGTCTGCTGCTTCAGGTCTGCTGCTTAGGTCTGCTGCTGCTGCCACTGCGTCCCACTGTCAGTCACTGCATGTTCTCTGCAGGGAAACGGCACATCGGCGAGCCGGGGAAGCCTCACCCCGCCTGTGGGTCTCAGCAACCTAGGTGTGGGACAACGTTTGGGCATCCCCCCCTCTCTCCCATCCCCCGTCAGTCATCTACGGTGCGCCCATAGGTACGCAGGGAGAGAGAGGGGCCCAAGCCGCAACGGCTCAGTTGCCCACACCTTACCTTGCCCACAGGCAGGGCCGTCAGCTGCTCCCCTCTCCGCCGCTTCCCCTCAGTGCGTGTGTCCTCAGTGTGTGTGTTCCCCTCAGTGCGTGTTCCTCGTGCCTTCCTGTATCGACAGTTCATATACTTCCCCCAAACAGGTTAAGTCCCTCCTCTGGTGCTGTTCAATTGGTCAGCTCAGCTCCATCTATTTTCTAATAGGCCCCCCGCACTGCCTGTCTTTCTTGTGCTCCATCCAGCACAGATTGGTGCCAATAGACAACAGGTGTGCAGTGGTGATCAAGCTTGAGACAATTAACACAAAACCACGTCTAGAAAATAAAAGCATGCATCAGTTCAAAAGGAAACATAACAACTCCAAAAATAATTAAACACTGCAAAAGAAAGAATAAAGAAATACAAAAACATTGTCTCACCGCCCGGCTCACATCCCCCCACACTTTTCTGTTGGCAGTCCCTTGCCACACGGCATTAGTCTCTGTATCGGGCAGGCGGTTGGCCCAGGTTCGTTCTGGTTGAACGCCGAAGAAGTCCATCAAATCCCGCACCTGGGGGAGGCCCAGGCTGCTCTGTGGGTGGGAACCCATAAAAGAAAGGCCCTGGGAGTCCAAATATGTAAAGATTTTACGCACTGTATCCCTTTCATCATCGTCTAGGACATTACTTGTCGTTTAGCTTCCCCAGCTAGGGCATCAAGAACAATATCCACCTTCCTAGCTTCAGCAAGTTCTTGTGCTCCCAATAACCCTCCAATTTGCTCTTTCCACTCTGAATACCTTAAATCATCAGCAGTGCCTTTAAACTTTGGCAGCCATGGGGCCCCGGGAAAAACTGGCATCATCATGTTCACTTTTTTTTTTTTTTTTTTTTTTTTTTTTTACACCACAACTGCTCTCTGTAACCCGATCCTGCCGACAACGCCAAATGTGACGCCCGTGGTGGGCTTGTAGGCGTGCACTCAATTTAAAACCGACAACGCCACCTAGGTTTGAAGAGCCTAGGACTCTTTTAAATAACACAAAAGGGATCTAAAAACAGGTTCGTTCCATCGGGTGGAGAGCAGTTAAAACCAGTGGTGTATCAAAAAAAGGTGAACAAGGACACAGTGCAAGGAATAACAGTTTTTAATGGCTAAAATATAAAATGCAACAACAGGGATCACCTAAGTCTAAAAATAAAAGACAGGGGGTTAAAACTGCAGCAGCTAAAATGTCTTCGTTAAAATACAGCAGCTCAAATGGTCCAGCTAAAACTCTGGGCCAAGCCCATAAAGTGCTTGTGCTGGATGACTGGGGGAATCCGGAGTCCACCGTGCAGGGGGGGCCTCCTCTCCTCTTCGGTCAGACCTACAGACACAAACTGTAGGGGAGTCAACCGTCCTTTGCTTACATCCTGCTTATTACACGTCTACACCACAAGCACATGGAACACCGAGAAGGTCAAAGACTTACGCGGAAGGGAGAGTTTACACTCTCCCTCTGCTGGCCGCTAGCGAGCGGTGCTCCAAGGCTGGGTTTGGGTTGAGTTTCGGTCCGGCCCACTGCTCCTTCTGGTCTGCTGCTGCTGGGCTGCTGCTAGGTCTGCTGCTTCAGGTCTGCTGCTTAGGTCTGCTGCTGCTGCCACTGCGTCCCACTGTCAGTCACTGCATGTTCTCTGCAGGGAAACGGCACATCGGCGAGCCGGGGAAGCCTCACCCCGCCTGTGGGTCTCAGCAACCTAGGTGTGGGACAACGTTTGGGCATCCCCCCCTCTCTCCCATCCCCCGTCAGTCATCTACGGTGCGCCCATAGGTACGCAGGGAGAGAGAGGGGCCCAAGCCGCAACGGCTCAGTTGCCCACACCTTACCTTGCCCACAGGCAGGGCCGTCAGCTGCTCCCCTCTCCGCCGCTTCCCCTCAGTGCGTGTGTCCTCAGTGTGTGTGTTCCCCTCAGTGCGTGTTCCTCGTGCCTTCCTGTATCGACAGTTCATATACTTCCCCCAAACAGGTTAAGTCCCTCCTCTGGTGCTGTTCAATTGGTCAGCTCAGCTCCATCTATTTTCTAATAGGCCCCCCGCACTGCCTGTCTTTCTTGTGCTCCATCCAGCACAGATTGGTGCCAATAGACAACAGGTGTGCAGTGGTGATCAAGCTTGAGACAATTAACACAAAACCACGTCTAGAAAATAAAAGCATGCATCAGTTCAAAAGGAAACATAACAACTCCAAAAATAATTAAACACTGCAAAAGAAAGAATAAAGAAATACAAAAACATTGTCTCACCGCCCGGCTCACATCCCCCCACACTTTTCTGTTGGCAGTCCCTTGCCACACGGCATTAGTCTCTGTATCGGGCAGGCGGTTGGCCCAGGTTCGTTCTGGTTGAACGCCGAAGAAGTCCATCAAATCCCGCACCTGGGGGAGGCCCAGGCTGCTCTGTGGGTGGGAACCCATAAAAGAAAGGCCCTGGGAGTCCAAATATGTAAAGATTTTACGCACTGTATCCCTTTCATCATCGTCTAGGACATTACTTGTCGTTTAGCTTCCCCAGCTAGGGCATCAAGAACAATATCCACCTTCCTAGCTTCAGCAAGTTCTTGTGCTCCCAATAACCCTCCAATTTGCTCTTTCCACTCTGAATACCTTAAATCATCAGCAGTGCCTTTAAACTTTGGCAGCCATGGGGCCCCGGGAAAAACTGGCATCATCATGTTCACTTTTTTTTTTACACCACAACTGCTCTCTGTAACCCGATCCTGCCGACAACGCCAAATGTGACGCCCGTGGTGGGCTTGTAGGCGTGCACTCAATTTAAAACCGACAACGCCACCTAGGTTTGAAGAGCCTAGGACTCTTTTAAATAACACAAAAGGGATCTAAAAACAGGTTCGTTCCATCGGGTGGAGAGCAGTTAAAACCAGTGGTGTATCAAAAAAAGGTGAACAAGGACACAGTGCAAGGAATAACAGTTTTTAATGGCTAAAATATAAAATGCAACAACAGGGATCACCTAAGTCTAAAAATAAAAGACAGGGGGTTAAAACTGCAGCAGCTAAAATGTCTTCGTTAAAATACAGCAGCTCAAATGGTCCAGCTAAAACTCTGGGCCAAGCCCATAAAGTGCTCGTGCTGGATGACTGGGGGAATCCGGAGTCCACCGTGCAGGGGGGGCCTCCTCTCCTCTTCGGTCAGACCTACAGACACAAACTGTAGGGGAGTCAACCGTCCTTTGCTTACATCCTGCTTATTACACGTCTACACCACAAGCACATGGAACACCGAGAAGGTCAAAGACTTACGCGGAAGGGAGAGTTTACACTCTCCCTCTGCTGGCCGCTAGCGAGCGGTGCTCCAAGGCTGGGTTTGGGTTGAGTTTCGGTCCGGCCCACTGCTCCTTCTGGTCTGCTGCTACTGGGCTGCTGCTAGGTCTGCTGCTTCAGGTCTGCTGCTTAGGTCTGCTGCTGCTGCCACTGCGTCCCACTGTCAGTCACTGCATGTTCTCTGCAGGGAAACGGCACATCGGCGAGCCGGGGAAGCCTCACCCCGCCTGTGGGTCTCAGCAACCTAGGTGTGGGACAACGTTTGGGCATCCCCCCCTCTCTCCCATCCCCCGTCAGTCATCTACGGTGCGCCCATAGGTACGCAGGGAGAGAGAGGGGCCCAAGCCGCAACGGCTCAGTTGCCCACACCTTACCTTGCCCACAGGCAGGGCCGTCAGCTGCTCCCCTCTCCGCCGCTTCCCCTCAGTGCGTGTGTCCTCAGTGTGTGTGTTCCCCTCAGTGCGTGTTCCTCGTGCCTTCCTGTATCGACAGTTCATATACTTCCCCCAAACAGGTTAAGTCCCTCCTCTGGTGCTGTTCAATTGGTGCTGTTCAATTGGTCTGTTCAATTGGTCATCAGTTCAAAAGGAAACATAACAACTCCAAAAATAATTAAACACTGCAAAAGAAAGAATAAAGAAATACAAAAACATTGTCTCACCGCCCGGCTCACATCCCCCCACACTTTTCTGTTGGCAGTCCCTTGCCACACGGCATTAGTCTCTGTATCGGGCAGGCGGTTGGCCCAGGTTCGTTCTGGCTGAACGCCGAAGAAGTCCATCAAATCCCGCACCTGGGGGAGGCCCAGGCTGCTCTGTGGGTGGGAACCCATAAAAGAAAGGCCCTGGGAGTCCAAATATGTAAAGATTTTACGCACTGTATCCCTTTCATCATCGTCTAGGACATTACTTGTCGTTTAGCTTCCCCAGCTAGGGCATCAAGAACAATATCCACCTTCCTAGCTTCAGCAAGTTCTTGTGCTCCCAATAACCCTCCAATTTGCTCTTTCCACTCTGAATACCTTAAATCATCAGCAGTGCCTTTAAACTTTGGCAGCCATGGGGCCCCGGGAAAAACTGGCATCATCATGTTCACTTTTTTTTTTTTTTTTTTTTTTTTTTTACACCACAACTGCTCTCTGTAACCCGATCCTGCCGACAACGCCAAATGTGACGCCCGTGGTGGGCTTGTAGGCGTGCACTCAATTTAAAACCGACAACGCCACCTAGGTTTGAAGAGCCTAGGACTCTTTTAAATAACACAAAAGGGATCTAAAAACAGGTTCGTTCCATCGGGTGGAGAGCAGTTAAAACCAGTGGTGTATCAAAAAAAGGTGAACAAGGACACAGTGCAAGGAATAACAGTTTTTAATGGCTAAAATATAAAATGCAACAACAGGGATCACCTAAGTCTAAAAATAAAAGACAGGGGGTTAAAACTGCAGCAGCTAAAATGTCTTCGTTAAAATACAGCAGCTCAAATGGTCCAGCTAAAACTCTGGGCCAAGCCCATAAAGTGCTCGTGCTGGATGACTGGGGGAATCCGGAGTCCACCGTGCAGGGGGGGCCTCCTCTCCTCTTCGGTCAGACCTACAGACACAAACTGTAGGGGAGTCAACCGTCCTTTGCTTACATCCTGCTTATTACACGTCTACACCACAAGCACATGGAACACCGAGAAGGTCAAAGACTTACGCGGAAGGGAGAGTTTACACTCTCCCTCTGCTGGCCGCTAGCGAGCGGTGCTCCAAGGCTGGGTTTGGGTTGAGTTTCGGTCCGGCCCACTGCTCCTTCTGGTCTGCTGCTACTGGGCTGCTGCTAGGTCTGCTGCTTCAGGTCTGCTGCTTAGGTCTGCTGCTGCTGCCACTGCGTCCCACTGTCAGTCACTGCATGTTCTCTGCAGGGAAACGGCACATCGGCGAGCCGGGGAAGCCTCACCCCGCCTGTGGGTCTCAGCAACCTAGGTGTGGGACAACGTTTGGGCATCCCCCCCTCTCTCCCATCCCCCGTCAGTCATCTACGGTGCGCCCATAGGTACGCAGGGAGAGAGAGGGGCCCAAGCCGCAACGGCTCAGTTGCCCACACCTTACCTTGCCCACAGGCAGGGCCGTCAGCTGCTCCCCTCTCCGCCGCTTCCCCTCAGTGCGTGTGTCCTCAGTGTGTGTGTTCCCCTCAGTGCGTGTTCCTCGTGCCTTCCTGTATCGACAGTTCATATACTTCCCCCAAACAGGTTAAGTCCCTCCTCTGGTGCTGTTCAATTGGTGCTGTTCAATTGGTCTGTTCAATTGGTCATCAGTTCAAAAGGAAACATAACAACTCCAAAAATAATTAAACACTGCAAAAGAAAGAATAAAGAAATACAAAAACATTGTCTCACCGCCCGGCTCACATCCCCCCACACTTTTCTGTTGGCAGTCCCTTGCCACACGGCATTAGTCTCTGTATCGGGCAGGCGGTTGGCCCAGGTTCGTTCTGGCTGAACGCCGAAGAAGTCCATCAAATCCCGCACCTGGGGGAGGCCCAGGCTGCTCTGTGGGTGGGAACCCATAAAAGAAAGGCCCTGGGAGTCCAAATATGTAAAGATTTTACGCACTGTATCCCTTTCATCATCGTCTAGGACATTACTTGTCGTTTAGCTTCCCCAGCTAGGGCATCAAGAACAATATCCACCTTCCTAGCTTCAGCAAGTTCTTGTGCTCCCAATAACCCTCCAATTTGCTCTTTCCACTCTGAATACCTTAAATCATCAGCAGTGCCTTTAAACTTTGGCAGCCATGGGGCCCCGGGAAAAACTGGCATCATCATGTTCACTTTTTTTTTTTTTTTTTTTTTTTTTTTACACCACAACTGCTCTCTGTAACCCGATCCTGCCGACAACGCCAAATGTGACGCCCGTGGTGGGCTTGTAGGCGTGCACTCAATTTAAAACCGACAACGCCACCTAGGTTTGAAGAGCCTAGGACTCTTTTAAATAACACAAAAGGGATCTAAAAACAGGTTCGTTCCATCGGGTGGAGAGCAGTTAAAACCAGTGGTGTATCAAAAAAAGGTGAACAAGGACACAGTGCAAGGAATAACAGTTTTTAATGGCTAAAATATAAAATGCAACAACAGGGATCACCTAAGTCTAAAAATAAAAGACAGGGGGTTAAAACTGCAGCAGCTAAAATGTCTTCGTTAAAATACAGCAGCTCAAATGGTCCAGCTAAAACTCTGGGCCAAGCCCATAAAGTGCTTGTGCTGGATGACTGGGGGAATCCGGAGTCCACCGTGCAGGGGGGGCCTCCTCTCCTCTTCGGTCAGACCTACAGACACAAACTGTAGGGGAGTCAACCGTCCTTTGCTTACATCCTGCTTATTACACGTCTACACCACAAGCACATGGAACACCGAGAAGGTCAAAGACTTACGCGGAAGGGAGAGTTTACACTCTCCCTCTGCTGGCCGCTAGCGAGCGGTGCTCCAAGGCTGGGTTTGGGTTGAGTTTCGGTCCGGCCCACTGCTCCTTCTGGTCTGCTGCTGCTGGGCTGCTGCTAGGTCTGCTGCTTCAGGTCTGCTGCTTAGGTCTGCTGCTGCTGCCACTGCGTCCCACTGTCAGTCACTGCATGTTCTCTGCAGGGAAACGGCACATCGGCGAGCCGGGGAAGCCTCACCCCGCCTGTGGGTCTCAGCAACCTAGGTGTGGGACAACGTTTGGGCATCCCCCCCTCTCTCCCATCCCCCGTCAGTCATCTACGGTGCGCCCATAGGTACGCAGGGAGAGAGAGGGGCCCAAGCCGCAACGGCTCAGTTGCCCACACCTTACCTTGCCCACAGGCAGGGCCGTCAGCTGCTCCCCTCTCCGCCGCTTCCCCTCAGTGCGTGTGTCCTCAGTGTGTGTGTTCCCCTCAGTGCGTGTTCCTCGTGCCTTCCTGTATCGACAGTTCATATACTTCCCCCAAACAGGTTAAGTCCCTCCTCTGGTGCTGTTCAATTGGTGCTGTTCAATTGGTCTGTTCAATTGGTCATCAGTTCAAAAGGAAACATAACAACTCCAAAAATAATTAAACACTGCAAAAGAAAGAATAAAGAAATACAAAAACATTGTCTCACCGCCCGGCTCACATCCCCCCACACTTTTCTGTTGGCAGTCCCTTGCCACACGGCATTAGTCTCTGTATCGGGCAGGCGGTTGGCCCAGGTTCGTTCTGGCTGAACGCCGAAGAAGTCCATCAAATCCCGCACCTGGGGGAGGCCCAGGCTGCTCTGTGGGTGGGAACCCATAAAAGAAAGGCCCTGGGAGTCCAAATATGTAAAGATTTTACGCACTGTATCCCTTTCATCATCGTCTAGGACATTACTTGTCGTTTAGCTTCCCCAGCTAGGGCATCAAGAACAATATCCACCTTCCTAGCTTCAGCAAGTTCTTGTGCTCCCAATAACCCTCCAATTTGCTCTTTCCACTCTGAATACCTTAAATCATCAGCAGTGCCTTTAAACTTTGGCAGCCATGGGGCCCCGGGAAAAACTGGCATCATCATGTTCACTTTTTTTTTTTTTTTTTTTTTTTTTTTACACCACAACTGCTCTCTGTAACCCGATCCTGCCGACAACGCCAAATGTGACGCCCGTGGTGGGCTTGTAGGCGTGCACTCAATTTAAAACCGACAACGCCACCTAGGTTTGAAGAGCCTAGGACTCTTTTAAATAACACAAAAGGGATCTAAAAACAGGTTCGTTCCATCGGGTGGAGAGCAGTTAAAACCAGTGGTGTATCAAAAAAAGGTGAACAAGGACACAGTGCAAGGAATAACAGTTTTTAATGGCTAAAATATAAAATGCAACAACAGGGATCACCTAAGTCTAAAAATAAAAGACAGGGGGTTAAAACTGCAGCAGCTAAAATGTCTTCGTTAAAATACAGCAGCTCAAATGGTCCAGCTAAAACTCTGGGCCAAGCCCATAAAGTGCTTGTGCTGGATGACTGGGGGAATCCGGAGTCCACCGTGCAGGGGGGGCCTCCTCTCCTCTTCGGTCAGACCTACAGACACAAACTGTAGGGGAGTCAACCGTCCTTTGCTTACATCCTGCTTATTACACGTCTACACCACAAGCACATGGAACACCGAGAAGGTCAAAGACTTACGCGGAAGGGAGAGTTTACACTCTCCCTCTGCTGGCCGCTAGCGAGCGGTGCTCCAAGGCTGGGTTTGGGTTGAGTTTCGGTCCGGCCCACTGCTCCTTCTGGTCTGCTGCTGCTGGGCTGCTGCTAGGTCTGCTGCTTCAGGTCTGCTGCTTAGGTCTGCTGCTGCTGCCACTGCGTCCCACTGTCAGTCACTGCATGTTCTCTGCAGGGAAACGGCACATCGGCGAGCCGGGGAAGCCTCACCCCGCCTGTGGGTCTCAGCAACCTAGGTGTGGGACAACGTTTGGGCATCCCCCCCTCTCTCCCATCCCCCGTCAGTCATCTACGGTGCGCCCATAGGTACGCAGGGAGAGAGAGGGGCCCAAGCCGCAACGGCTCAGTTGCCCACACCTTACCTTGCCCACAGGCAGGGCCGTCAGCTGCTCCCCTCTCCGCCGCTTCCCCTCAGTGCGTGTGTCCTCAGTGTGTGTGTTCCCCTCAGTGCGTGTTCCTCGTGCCTTCCTGTATCGACAGTTCATATACTTCCCCCAAACAGGTTAAGTCCCTCCTCTGGTGCTGTTCAATTGGTCAGCTCAGCTCCATCTATTTTCTAATAGGCCCCCCGCACTGCCTGTCTTTCTTGTGCTCCATCCAGCACAGATTGGTGCCAATAGACAACAGGTGTGCAGTGGTGATCAAGCTTGAGACAATTAACACAAAACCACGTCTAGAAAATAAAAGCATGCATCAGTTCAAAAGGAAACATAACAACTCCAAAAATAATTAAACACTGCAAAAGAAAGAATAAAGAAATACAAAAACATTGTCTCACCGCCCGGCTCACATCCCCCCACACTTTTCTGTTGGCAGTCCCTTGCCACACGGCATTAGTCTCTGTATCGGGCAGGCGGTTGGCCCAGGTTCGTTCTGGTTGAACGCCGAAGAAGTCCATCAAATCCCGCACCTGGGGGAGGCCCAGGCTGCTCTGTGGGTGGGAACCCATAAAAGAAAGGCCCTGGGAGTCCAAATATGTAAAGATTTTACGCACTGTATCCCTTTCATCATCGTCTAGGACATTACTTGTCGTTTAGCTTCCCCAGCTAGGGCATCAAGAACAATATCCACCTTCCTAGCTTCAGCAAGTTCTTGTGCTCCCAATAACCCTCCAATTTGCTCTTTCCACTCTGAATACCTTAAATCATCAGCAGTGCCTTTAAACTTTGGCAGCCATGGGGCCCCGGGAAAAACTGGCATCATCATGTTCACTTTTTTTTTTACACCACAACTGCTCTCTGTAACCCGATCCTGCCGACAACGCCAAATGTGACGCCCGTGGTGGGCTTGTAGGCGTGCACTCAATTTAAAACCGACAACGCCACCTAGGTTTGAAGAGCCTAGGACTCTTTTAAATAACACAAAAGGGATCTAAAAACAGGTTCGTTCCATCGGGTGGAGAGCAGTTAAAACCAGTGGTGTATCAAAAAAAGGTGAACAAGGACACAGTGCAAGGAATAACAGTTTTTAATGGCTAAAATATAAAATGCAACAACAGGGATCACCTAAGTCTAAAAATAAAAGACAGGGGGTTAAAACTGCAGCAGCTAAAATGTCTTCGTTAAAATACAGCAGCTCAAATGGTCCAGCTAAAACTCTGGGCCAAGCCCATAAAGTGCTCGTGCTGGATGACTGGGGGAATCCGGAGTCCACCGTGCAGGGGGGGCCTCCTCTCCTCTTCGGTCAGACCTACAGACACAAACTGTAGGGGAGTCAACCGTCCTTTGCTTACATCCTGCTTATTACACGTCTACACCACAAGCACATGGAACACCGAGAAGGTCAAAGACTTACGCGGAAGGGAGAGTTTACACTCTCCCTCTGCTGGCCGCTAGCGAGCGGTGCTCCAAGGCTGGGTTTGGGTTGAGTTTCGGTCCGGCCCACTGCTCCTTCTGGTCTGCTGCTACTGGGCTGCTGCTAGGTCTGCTGCTTCAGGTCTGCTGCTTAGGTCTGCTGCTGCTGCCACTGCGTCCCACTGTCAGTCACTGCATGTTCTCTGCAGGGAAACGGCACATCGGCGAGCCGGGGAAGCCTCACCCCGCCTGTGGGTCTCAGCAACCTAGGTGTGGGACAACGTTTGGGCATCCCCCCCTCTCTCCCATCCCCCGTCAGTCATCTACGGTGCGCCCATAGGTACGCAGGGAGAGAGAGGGGCCCAAGCCGCAACGGCTCAGTTGCCCACACCTTACCTTGCCCACAGGCAGGGCCGTCAGCTGCTCCCCTCTCCGCCGCTTCCCCTCAGTGCGTGTGTCCTCAGTGTGTGTGTTCCCCTCAGTGCGTGTTCCTCGTGCCTTCCTGTATCGACAGTTCATATACTTCCCCCAAACAGGTTAAGTCCCTCCTCTGGTGCTGTTCAATTGGTGCTGTTCAATTGGTCTGTTCAATTGGTCATCAGTTCAAAAGGAAACATAACAACTCCAAAAATAATTAAACACTGCAAAAGAAAGAATAAAGAAATACAAAAACATTGTCTCACCGCCCGGCTCACATCCCCCCACACTTTTCTGTTGGCAGTCCCTTGCCACACGGCATTAGTCTCTGTATCGGGCAGGCGGTTGGCCCAGGTTCGTTCTGGCTGAACGCCGAAGAAGTCCATCAAATCCCGCACCTGGGGGAGGCCCAGGCTGCTCTGTGGGTGGGAACCCATAAAAGAAAGGCCCTGGGAGTCCAAATATGTAAAGATTTTACGCACTGTATCCCTTTCATCATCGTCTAGGACATTACTTGTCGTTTAGCTTCCCCAGCTAGGGCATCAAGAACAATATCCACCTTCCTAGCTTCAGCAAGTTCTTGTGCTCCCAATAACCCTCCAATTTGCTCTTTCCACTCTGAATACCTTAAATCATCAGCAGTGCCTTTAAACTTTGGCAGCCATGGGGCCCCGGGAAAAACTGGCATCATCATGTTCACTTTTTTTTTTTTTTTTTTTTTTTTTTTACACCACAACTGCTCTCTGTAACCCGATCCTGCCGACAACGCCAAATGTGACGCCCATGGTGGGCTTGTAGGCGTGCACTCAATTTAAAACCGACAACGCCACCTAGGTTTGAAGAGCCTAGGACTCTTTTAAATAACACAAAAGGGATCTAAAAACAGGTTCGTTCCATCGGGTGGAGAGCAGTTAAAACCAGTGGTGTATCAAAAAAAGGTGAACAAGGACACAGTGCAAGGAATAACAGTTTTTAATGGCTAAAATATAAAATGCAACAACAGGGATCACCTAAGTCTAAAAATAAAAGACAGGGGGTTAAAACTGCAGCAGCTAAAATGTCTTCGTTAAAATACAGCAGCTCAAATGGTCCAGCTAAAACTCTGGGCCAAGCCCATAAAGTGCTCGTGCTGGATGACTGGGGGAATCCGGAGTCCACCGTGCAGGGGGGGCCTCCTCTCCTCTTCGGTCAGACCTACAGACACAAACTGTAGGGGAGTCAACCGTCCTTTGCTTACATCCTGCTTATTACACGTCTACACCACAAGCACATGGAACACCGAGAAGGTCAAAGACTTACGCGGAAGGGAGAGTTTACACTCTCCCTCTGCTGGCCGCTAGCGAGCGGTGCTCCAAGGCTGGGTTTGGGTTGAGTTTCGGTCCGGCCCACTGCTCCTTCTGGTCTGCTGCTACTGGGCTGCTGCTAGGTCTGCTGCTTCAGGTCTGCTGCTTAGGTCTGCTGCTGCTGCCACTGCGTCCCACTGTCAGTCACTGCATGTTCTCTGCAGGGAAACGGCACATCGGCGAGCCGGGGAAGCCTCACCCCGCCTGTGGGTCTCAGCAACCTAGGTGTGGGACAACGTTTGGGCATCCCCCCCTCTCTCCCATCCCCCGTCAGTCATCTACGGTGCGCCCATAGGTACGCAGGGAGAGAGAGGGGCCCAAGCCGCAACGGCTCAGTTGCCCACACCTTACCTTGCCCACAGGCAGGGCCGTCAGCTGCTCCCCTCTCCGCCGCTTCCCCTCAGTGCGTGTGTCCTCAGTGTGTGTGTTCCCCTCAGTGCGTGTTCCTCGTGCCTTCCTGTATCGACAGTTCATATACTTCCCCCAAACAGGTTAAGTCCCTCCTCTGGTGCTGTTCAATTGGTGCTGTTCAATTGGTCTGTTCAATTGGTCATCAGTTCAAAAGGAAACATAACAACTCCAAAAATAATTAAACACTGCAAAAGAAAGAATAAAGAAATACAAAAACATTGTCTCACCGCCCGGCTCACATCCCCCCACACTTTTCTGTTGGCAGTCCCTTGCCACACGGCATTAGTCTCTGTATCGGGCAGGCGGTTGGCCCAGGTTCGTTCTGGCTGAACGCCGAAGAAGTCCATCAAATCCCGCACCTGGGGGAGGCCCAGGCTGCTCTGTGGGTGGGAACCCATAAAAGAAAGGCCCTGGGAGTCCAAATATGTAAAGATTTTACGCACTGTATCCCTTTCATCATCGTCTAGGACATTACTTGTCGTTTAGCTTCCCCAGCTAGGGCATCAAGAACAATATCCACCTTCCTAGCTTCAGCAAGTTCTTGTGCTCCCAATAACCCTCCAATTTGCTCTTTCCACTCTGAATACCTTAAATCATCAGCAGTGCCTTTAAACTTTGGCAGCCATGGGGCCCCGGGAAAAACTGGCATCATCATGTTCACTTTTTTTTTTTTACACCACAACTGCTCTCTGTAACCCGATCCTGCCGACAACGCCAAATGTGACGCCCGTGGTGGGCTTGTAGGCGTGCACTCAATTTAAAACCGACAACGCCACCTAGGTTTGAAGAGCCTAGGACTCTTTTAAATAACACAAAAGGGATCTAAAAACAGGTTCGTTCCATCGGGTGGAGAGCAGTTAAAACCAGTGGTGTATCAAAAAAAGGTGAACAAGGACACAGTGCAAGGAATAACAGTTTTTAATGGCTAAAATATAAAATGCAACAACAGGGATCACCTAAGTCTAAAAATAAAAGACAGGGGGTTAAAACTGCAGCAGCTAAAATGTCTTCGTTAAAATACAGCAGCTCAAATGGTCCAGCTAAAACTCTGGGCCAAGCCCATAAAGTGCTTGTGCTGGATGACTGGGGGAATCCGGAGTCCACCGTGCAGGGGGGGCCTCCTCTCCTCTTCGGTCAGACCTACAGACACAAACTGTAGGGGAGTCAACCGTCCTTTGCTTACATCCTGCTTATTACACGTCTACACCACAAGCACATGGAACACCGAGAAGGTCAAAGACTTACGCGGAAGGGAGAGTTTACACTCTCCCTCTGCTGGCCGCTAGCGAGCGGTGCTCCAAGGCTGGGTTTGGGTTGAGTTTCGGTCCGGCCCACTGCTCCTTCTGGTCTGCTGCTGCTGGGCTGCTGCTAGGTCTGCTGCTTCAGGTCTGCTGCTTAGGTCTGCTGCTGCTGCCACTGCGTCCCACTGTCAGTCACTGCATGTTCTCTGCAGGGAAACGGCACATCGGCGAGCCGGGGAAGCCTCACCCCGCCTGTGGGTCTCAGCAACCTAGGTGTGGGACAACGTTTGGGCATCCCCCCCTCTCTCCCATCCCCCGTCAGTCATCTACGGTGCGCCCATAGGTACGCAGGGAGAGAGAGGGGCCCAAGCCGCAACGGCTCAGTTGCCCACACCTTACCTTGCCCACAGGCAGGGCCGTCAGCTGCTCCCCTCTCCGCCGCTTCCCCTCAGTGCGTGTGTCCTCAGTGTGTGTGTTCCCCTCAGTGCGTGTTCCTCGTGCCTTCCTGTATCGACAGTTCATATACTTCCCCCAAACAGGTTAAGTCCCTCCTCTGGTGCTGTTCAATTGGTGCTGTTCAATTGGTCTGTTCAATTGGTCATCAGTTCAAAAGGAAACATAACAACTCCAAAAATAATTAAACACTGCAAAAGAAAGAATAAAGAAATACAAAAACATTGTCTCACCGCCCGGCTCACATCCCCCCACACTTTTCTGTTGGCAGTCCCTTGCCACACGGCATTAGTCTCTGTATCGGGCAGGCGGTTGGCCCAGGTTCGTTCTGGCTGAACGCCGAAGAAGTCCATCAAATCCCGCACCTGGGGGAGGCCCAGGCTGCTCTGTGGGTGGGAACCCATAAAAGAAAGGCCCTGGGAGTCCAAATATGTAAAGATTTTACGCACTGTATCCCTTTCATCATCGTCTAGGACATTACTTGTCGTTTAGCTTCCCCAGCTAGGGCATCAAGAACAATATCCACCTTCCTAGCTTCAGCAAGTTCTTGTGCTCCCAATAACCCTCCAATTTGCTCTTTCCACTCTGAATACCTTAAATCATCAGCAGTGCCTTTAAACTTTGGCAGCCATGGGGCCCCGGGAAAAACTGGCATCATCATGTTCACTTTTTTTTTTTTTTTTTTTTTTTTTTACACCACAACTGCTCTCTGTAACCCGATCCTGCCGACAACGCCAAATGTGACGCCCGTGGTGGGCTTGTAGGCGTGCACTCAATTTAAAACCGACAACGCCACCTAGGTTTGAAGAGCCTAGGACTCTTTTAAATAACACAAAAGGGATCTAAAAACAGGTTCGTTCCATCGGGTGGAGAGCAGTTAAAACCAGTGGTGTATCAAAAAAAGGTGAACAAGGACACAGTGCAAGGAATAACAGTTTTTAATGGCTAAAATATAAAATGCAACAACAGGGATCACCTAAGTCTAAAAATAAAAGACAGGGGGTTAAAACTGCAGCAGCTAAAATGTCTTCGTTAAAATACAGCAGCTCAAATGGTCCAGCTAAAACTCTGGGCCAAGCCCATAAAGTGCTTGTGCTGGATGACTGGGGGAATCCGGAGTCCACCGTGCAGGGGGGGCCTCCTCTCCTCTTCGGTCAGACCTACAGACACAAACTGTAGGGGAGTCAACCGTCCTTTGCTTACATCCTGCTTATTACACGTCTACACCACAAGCACATGGAACACCGAGAAGGTCAAAGACTTACGCGGAAGGGAGAGTTTACACTCTCCCTCTGCTGGCCGCTAGCGAGCGGTGCTCCAAGGCTGGGTTTGGGTTGAGTTTCGGTCCGGCCCACTGCTCCTTCTGGTCTGCTGCTGCTGGGCTGCTGCTAGGTCTGCTGCTTCAGGTCTGCTGCTTAGGTCTGCTGCTGCTGCCACTGCGTCCCACTGTCAGTCACTGCATGTTCTCTGCAGGGAAACGGCACATCGGCGAGCCGGGGAAGCCTCACCCCGCCTGTGGGTCTCAGCAACCTAGGTGTGGGACAACGTTTGGGCATCCCCCCCTCTCTCCCATCCCCCGTCAGTCATCTACGGTGCGCCCATAGGTACGCAGGGAGAGAGAGGGGCCCAAGCCGCAACGGCTCAGTTGCCCACACCTTACCTTGCCCACAGGCAGGGCCGTCAGCTGCTCCCCTCTCCGCCGCTTCCCCTCAGTGCGTGTGTCCTCAGTGTGTGTGTTCCCCTCAGTGCGTGTTCCTCGTGCCTTCCTGTATCGACAGTTCATATACTTCCCCCAAACAGGTTAAGTCCCTCCTCTGGTGCTGTTCAATTGGTGCTGTTCAATTGGTCTGTTCAATTGGTCATCAGTTCAAAAGGAAACATAACAACTCCAAAAATAATTAAACACTGCAAAAGAAAGAATAAAGAAATACAAAAACATTGTCTCACCGCCCGGCTCACATCCCCCCACACTTTTCTGTTGGCAGTCCCTTGCCACACGGCATTAGTCTCTGTATCGGGCAGGCGGTTGGCCCAGGTTCGTTCTGGCTGAACGCCGAAGAAGTCCATCAAATCCCGCACCTGGGGGAGGCCCAGGCTGCTCTGTGGGTGGGAACCCATAAAAGAAAGGCCCTGGGAGTCCAAATATGTAAAGATTTTACGCACTGTATCCCTTTCATCATCGTCTAGGACATTACTTGTCGTTTAGCTTCCCCAGCTAGGGCATCAAGAACAATATCCACCTTCCTAGCTTCAGCAAGTTCTTGTGCTCCCAATAACCCTCCAATTTGCTCTTTCCACTCTGAATACCTTAAATCATCAGCAGTGCCTTTAAACTTTGGCAGCCATGGGGCCCCGGGAAAAACTGGCATCATCATGTTCACTTTTTTTTTTTTTTTTTTTTTTTTTTTACACCACAACTGCTCTCTGTAACCCGATCCTGCCGACAACGCCAAATGTGACGCCCGTGGTGGGCTTGTAGGCGTGCACTCAATTTAAAACCGACAACGCCACCTAGGTTTGAAGAGCCTAGGACTCTTTTAAATAACACAAAAGGGATCTAAAAACAGGTTCGTTCCATCGGGTGGAGAGCAGTTAAAACCAGTGGTGTATCAAAAAAAGGTGAACAAGGACACAGTGCAAGGAATAACAGTTTTTAATGGCTAAAATATAAAATGCAACAACAGGGATCACCTAAGTCTAAAAATAAAAGACAGGGGGTTAAAACTGCAGCAGCTAAAATGTCTTCGTTAAAATACAGCAGCTCAAATGGTCCAGCTAAAACTCTGGGCCAAGCCCATAAAGTGCTTGTGCTGGATGACTGGGGGAATCCGGAGTCCACCGTGCAGGGGGGGCCTCCTCTCCTCTTCGGTCAGACCTACAGACACAAACTGTAGGGGAGTCAACCGTCCTTTGCTTACATCCTGCTTATTACACGTCTACACCACAAGCACATGGAACACCGAGAAGGTCAAAGACTTACGCGGAAGGGAGAGTTTACACTCTCCCTCTGCTGGCCGCTAGCGAGCGGTGCTCCAAGGCTGGGTTTGGGTTGAGTTTCGGTCCGGCCCACTGCTCCTTCTGGTCTGCTGCTGCTGGGCTGCTGCTAGGTCTGCTGCTTCAGGTCTGCTGCTTAGGTCTGCTGCTGCTGCCACTGCGTCCCACTGTCAGTCACTGCATGTTCTCTGCAGGGAAACGGCACATCGGCGAGCCGGGGAAGCCTCACCCCGCCTGTGGGTCTCAGCAACCTAGGTGTGGGACAACGTTTGGGCATCCCCCCCTCTCTCCCATCCCCCGTCAGTCATCTACGGTGCGCCCATAGGTACGCAGGGAGAGAGAGGGGCCCAAGCCGCAACGGCTCAGTTGCCCACACCTTACCTTGCCCACAGGCAGGGCCGTCAGCTGCTCCCCTCTCCGCCGCTTCCCCTCAGTGCGTGTGTCCTCAGTGTGTGTGTTCCCCTCAGTGCGTGTTCCTCGTGCCTTCCTGTATCGACAGTTCATATACTTCCCCCAAACAGGTTAAGTCCCTCCTCTGGTGCTGTTCAATTGGTCAGCTCAGCTCCATCTATTTTCTAATAGGCCCCCCGCACTGCCTGTCTTTCTTGTGCTCCATCCAGCACAGATTGGTGCCAATAGACAACAGGTGTGCAGTGGTGATCAAGCTTGAGACAATTAACACAAAACCACGTCTAGAAAATAAAAGCATGCATCAGTTCAAAAGGAAACATAACAACTCCAAAAATAATTAAACACTGCAAAAGAAAGAATAAAGAAATACAAAAACATTGTCTCACCGCCCGGCTCACATCCCCCCACACTTTTCTGTTGGCAGTCCCTTGCCACACGGCATTAGTCTCTGTATCGGGCAGGCGGTTGGCCCAGGTTCGTTCTGGTTGAACGCCGAAGAAGTCCATCAAATCCCGCACCTGGGGGAGGCCCAGGCTGCTCTGTGGGTGGGAACCCATAAAAGAAAGGCCCTGGGAGTCCAAATATGTAAAGATTTTACGCACTGTATCCCTTTCATCATCGTCTAGGACATTACTTGTCGTTTAGCTTCCCCAGCTAGGGCATCAAGAACAATATCCACCTTCCTAGCTTCAGCAAGTTCTTGTGCTCCCAATAACCCTCCAATTTGCTCTTTCCACTCTGAATACCTTAAATCATCAGCAGTGCCTTTAAACTTTGGCAGCCATGGGGCCCCGGGAAAAACTGGCATCATCATGTTCACTTTTTTTTTTACACCACAACTGCTCTCTGTAACCCGATCCTGCCGACAACGCCAAATGTGACGCCCGTGGTGGGCTTGTAGGCGTGCACTCAATTTAAAACCGACAACGCCACCTAGGTTTGAAGAGCCTAGGACTCTTTTAAATAACACAAAAGGGATCTAAAAACAGGTTCGTTCCATCGGGTGGAGAGCAGTTAAAACCAGTGGTGTATCAAAAAAAGGTGAACAAGGACACAGTGCAAGGAATAACAGTTTTTAATGGCTAAAATATAAAATGCAACAACAGGGATCACCTAAGTCTAAAAATAAAAGACAGGGGGTTAAAACTGCAGCAGCTAAAATGTCTTCGTTAAAATACAGCAGCTCAAATGGTCCAGCTAAAACTCTGGGCCAAGCCCATAAAGTGCTTGTGCTGGATGACTGGGGGAATCCGGAGTCCACCGTGCAGGGGGGGCCTCCTCTCCTCTTCGGTCAGACCTACAGACACAAACTGTAGGGGAGTCAACCGTCCTTTGCTTACATCCTGCTTATTACACGTCTACACCACAAGCACATGGAACACCGAGAAGGTCAAAGACTTACGCGGAAGGGAGAGTTTACACTCTCCCTCTGCTGGCCGCTAGCGAGCGGTGCTCCAAGGCTGGGTTTGGGTTGAGTTTCGGTCCGGCCCACTGCTCCTTCTGGTCTGCTGCTGCTGGGCTGCTGCTAGGTCTGCTGCTTCAGGTCTGCTGCTTAGGTCTGCTGCTGCTGCCACTGCGTCCCACTGTCAGTCACTGCATGTTCTCTGCAGGGAAACGGCACATCGGCGAGCCGGGGAAGCCTCACCCCGCCTGTGGGTCTCAGCAACCTAGGTGTGGGACAACGTTTGGGCATCCCCCCCTCTCTCCCATCCCCCGTCAGTCATCTACGGTGCGCCCATAGGTACGCAGGGAGAGAGAGGGGCCCAAGCCGCAACGGCTCAGTTGCCCACACCTTACCTTGCCCACAGGCAGGGCCGTCAGCTGCTCCCCTCTCCGCCGCTTCCCCTCAGTGCGTGTGTCCTCAGTGTGTGTGTTCCCCTCAGTGCGTGTTCCTCGTGCCTTCCTGTATCGACAGTTCATATACTTCCCCCAAACAGGTTAAGTCCCTCCTCTGGTGCTGTTCAATTGGTCAGCTCAGCTCCATCTATTTTCTAATAGGCCCCCCGCACTGCCTGTCTTTCTTGTGCTCCATCCAGCACAGATTGGTGCCAATAGACAACAGGTGTGCAGTGGTGATCAAGCTTGAGACAATTAACACAAAACCACGTCTAGAAAATAAAAGCATGCATCAGTTCAAAAGGAAACATAACAACTCCAAAAATAATTAAACACTGCAAAAGAAAGAATAAAGAAATACAAAAACATTGTCTCACCGCCCGGCTCACATCCCCCCACACTTTTCTGTTGGCAGTCCCTTGCCACACGGCATTAGTCTCTGTATCGGGCAGGCGGTTGGCCCAGGTTCGTTCTGGTTGAACGCCGAAGAAGTCCATCAAATCCCGCACCTGGGGGAGGCCCAGGCTGCTCTGTGGGTGGGAACCCATAAAAGAAAGGCCCTGGGAGTCCAAATATGTAAAGATTTTACGCACTGTATCCCTTTCATCATCGTCTAGGACATTACTTGTCGTTTAGCTTCCCCAGCTAGGGCATCAAGAACAATATCCACCTTCCTAGCTTCAGCAAGTTCTTGTGCTCCCAATAACCCTCCAATTTGCTCTTTCCACTCTGAATACCTTAAATCATCAGCAGTGCCTTTAAACTTTGGCAGCCATGGGGCCCCGGGAAAAACTGGCATCATCATGTTCACTTTTTTTTTTACACCACAACTGCTCTCTGTAACCCGATCCTGCCGACAACGCCAAATGTGACGCCCGTGGTGGGCTTGTAGGCGTGCACTCAATTTAAAACCGACAACGCCACCTAGGTTTGAAGAGCCTAGGACTCTTTTAAATAACACAAAAGGGATCTAAAAACAGGTTCGTTCCATCGGGTGGAGAGCAGTTAAAACCAGTGGTGTATCAAAAAAAGGTGAACAAGGACACAGTGCAAGGAATAACAGTTTTTAATGGCTAAAATATAAAATGCAACAACAGGGATCACCTAAGTCTAAAAATAAAAGACAGGGGGTTAAAACTGCAGCAGCTAAAATGTCTTCGTTAAAATACAGCAGCTCAAATGGTCCAGCTAAAACTCTGGGCCAAGCCCATAAAGTGCTTGTGCTGGATGACTGGGGGAATCCGGAGTCCACCGTGCAGGGGGGGCCTCCTCTCCTCTTCGGTCAGACCTACAGACACAAACTGTAGGGGAGTCAACCGTCCTTTGCTTACATCCTGCTTATTACACGTCTACACCACAAGCACATGGAACACCGAGAAGGTCAAAGACTTACGCGGAAGGGAGAGTTTACACTCTCCCTCTGCTGGCCGCTAGCGAGCGGTGCTCCAAGGCTGGGTTTGGGTTGAGTTTCGGTCCGGCCCACTGCTCCTTCTGGTCTGCTGCTGCTGGGCTGCTGCTAGGTCTGCTGCTTCAGGTCTGCTGCTTAGGTCTGCTGCTGCTGCCACTGCGTCCCACTGTCAGTCACTGCATGTTCTCTGCAGGGAAACGGCACATCGGCGAGCCGGGGAAGCCTCACCCCGCCTGTGGGTCTCAGCAACCTAGGTGTGGGACAACGTTTGGGCATCCCCCCCTCTCTCCCATCCCCCGTCAGTCATCTACGGTGCGCCCATAGGTACGCAGGGAGAGAGAGGGGCCCAAGCCGCAACGGCTCAGTTGCCCACACCTTACCTTGCCCACAGGCAGGGCCGTCAGCTGCTCCCCTCTCCGCCGCTTCCCCTCAGTGCGTGTGTCCTCAGTGTGTGTGTTCCCCTCAGTGCGTGTTCCTCGTGCCTTCCTGTATCGACAGTTCATATACTTCCCCCAAACAGGTTAAGTCCCTCCTCTGGTGCTGTTCAATTGGTCAGCTCAGCTCCATCTATTTTCTAATAGGCCCCCCGCACTGCCTGTCTTTCTTGTGCTCCATCCAGCACAGATTGGTGCCAATAGACAACAGGTGTGCAGTGGTGATCAAGCTTGAGACAATTAACACAAAACCACGTCTAGAAAATAAAAGCATGCATCAGTTCAAAAGGAAACATAACAACTCCAAAAATAATTAAACACTGCAAAAGAAAGAATAAAGAAATACAAAAACATTGTCTCACCGCCCGGCTCACATCCCCCCACACTTTTCTGTTGGCAGTCCCTTGCCACACGGCATTAGTCTCTGTATCGGGCAGGCGGTTGGCCCAGGTTCGTTCTGGTTGAACGCCGAAGAAGTCCATCAAATCCCGCACCTGGGGGAGGCCCAGGCTGCTCTGTGGGTGGGAACCCATAAAAGAAAGGCCCTGGGAGTCCAAATATGTAAAGATTTTACGCACTGTATCCCTTTCATCATCGTCTAGGACATTACTTGTCGTTTAGCTTCCCCAGCTAGGGCATCAAGAACAATATCCACCTTCCTAGCTTCAGCAAGTTCTTGTGCTCCCAATAACCCTCCAATTTGCTCTTTCCACTCTGAATACCTTAAATCATCAGCAGTGCCTTTAAACTTTGGCAGCCATGGGGCCCCGGGAAAAACTGGCATCATCATGTTCACTTTTTTTTTTACACCACAACTGCTCTCTGTAAGCCGATCCTGCCGACAACGCCAAATGTGACGCCCGTGGTGGGCTTGTAGGCGTGCACTCAATTTAAAACGACAACGCCACCTAGGTTTGAAGAGCCTAGGACTCTTTTAAATAACACAAAAGGGATCTAAAAACAGGTTCGTTCCATCGGGTGGAGAGCAGTTAAAACCAGTGGTGTATCAAAAAAAGGTGAACAAGGACACAGTGCAAGGAATAACAGTTTTTAATGGCTAAAATATAAAATGCAACAACAGGGATCACCTAAGTCTAAAAATAAAAGACAGGGGGTTAAAACTGCAGCAGCTAAAATGTCTTCGTTAAAATACAGCAGCTCAAATGGTCCAGCTAAAACTCTGGGCCAAGCCCATAAAGTGCTTGTGCTGGATGACTGGGGGAATCCGGAGTCCACCGTGCAGGGGGGGCCTCCTCTCCTCTTCGGTCAGACCTACAGACACAAACTGTAGGGGAGTCAACCGTCCTTTGCTTACATCCTGCTTATTACACGTCTACACCACAAGCACATGGAACACCGAGAAGGTCAAAGACTTACGCGGAAGGGAGAGTTTACACTCTCCCTCTGCTGGCCGCTAGCGAGCGGTGCTCCAAGGCTGGGTTTGGGTTGAGTTTCGGTCCGGCCCACTGCTCCTTCTGGTCTGCTGCTGCTGGGCTGCTGCTAGGTCTGCTGCTTCAGGTCTGCTGCTTAGGTCTGCTGCTGCTGCCACTGCGTCCCACTGTCAGTCACTGCATGTTCTCTGCAGGGAAACGGCACATCGGCGAGCCGGGGAAGCCTCACCCCGCCTGTGGGTCTCAGCAACCTAGGTGTGGGACAACGTTTGGGCATCCCCCCCTCTCTCCCATCCCCCGTCAGTCATCTACGGTGCGCCCATAGGTACGCAGGGAGAGAGAGGGGCCCAAGCCGCAACGGCTCAGTTGCCCACACCTTACCTTGCCCACAGGCAGGGCCGTCAGCTGCTCCCCTCTCCGCCGCTTCCCCTCAGTGCGTGTGTCCTCAGTGTGTGTGTTCCCCTCAGTGCGTGTTCCTCGTGCCTTCCTGTATCGACAGTTCATATACTTCCCCCAAACAGGTTAAGTCCCTCCTCTGGTGCTGTTCAATTGGTCAGCTCAGCTCCATCTATTTTCTAATAGGCCCCCCGCACTGCCTGTCTTTCTTGTGCTCCATCCAGCACAGATTGGTGCCAATAGACAACAGGTGTGCAGTGGTGATCAAGCTTGAGACAATTAACACAAAACCACGTCTAGAAAATAAAAGCATGCATCAGTTCAAAAGGAAACATAACAACTCCAAAAATAATTAAACACTGCAAAAGAAAGAATAAAGAAATACAAAAACATTGTCTCACCGCCCGGCTCACATCCCCCCACACTTTTCTGTTGGCAGTCCCTTGCCACACGGCATTAGTCTCTGTATCGGGCAGGCGGTTGGCCCAGGTTCGTTCTGGTTGAACGCCGAAGAAGTCCATCAAATCCCGCACCTGGGGGAGGCCCAGGCTGCTCTGTGGGTGGGAACCCATAAAAGAAAGGCCCTGGGAGTCCAAATATGTAAAGATTTTACGCACTGTATCCCTTTCATCATCGTCTAGGACATTACTTGTCGTTTAGCTTCCCCAGCTAGGGCATCAAGAACAATATCCACCTTCCTAGCTTCAGCAAGTTCTTGTGCTCCCAATAACCCTCCAATTTGCTCTTTCCACTCTGAATACCTTAAATCATCAGCAGTGCCTTTAAACTTTGGCAGCCATGGGGCCCCGGGAAAAACTGGCATCATCATGTTCACTTTTTTTTTTACACCACAACTGCTCTCTGTAACCCGATCCTGCCGACAACGCCAAATGTGACGCCCGTGGTGGGCTTGTAGGCGTGCACTCAATTTAAAACCGACAACGCCACCTAGGTTTGAAGAGCCTAGGACTCTTTTAAATAACACAAAAGGGATCTAAAAACAGGTTCGTTCCATCGGGTGGAGAGCAGTTAAAACCAGTGGTGTATCAAAAAAAGGTGAACAAGGACACAGTGCAAGGAATAACAGTTTTTAATGGCTAAAATATAAAATGCAACAACAGGGATCACCTAAGTCTAAAAATAAAAGACAGGGGGTTAAAACTGCAGCAGCTAAAATGTCTTCGTTAAAATACAGCAGCTCAAATGGTCCAGCTAAAACTCTGGGCCAAGCCCATAAAGTGCTCGTGCTGGATGACTGGGGGAATCCGGAGTCCACCGTGCAGGGGGGGCCTCCTCTCCTCTTCGGTCAGACCTACAGACACAAACTGTAGGGGAGTCAACCGTCCTTTGCTTACATCCTGCTTATTACACGTCTACACCACAAGCACATGGAACACCGAGAAGGTCAAAGACTTACGCGGAAGGGAGAGTTTACACTCTCCCTCTGCTGGCCGCTAGCGAGCGGTGCTCCAAGGCTGGGTTTGGGTTGAGTTTCGGTCCGGCCCACTGCTCCTTCTGGTCTGCTGCTGCTGGGCTGCTGCTAGGTCTGCTGCTTCAGGTCTGCTGCTTAGGTCTGCTGCTGCTGCCACTGCGTCCCACTGTCAGTCACTGCATGTTCTCTGCAGGGAAACGGCACATCGGCGAGCCGGGGAAGCCTCACCCCGCCTGTGGGTCTCAGCAACCTAGGTGTGGGACAACGTTTGGGCATCCCCCCCTCTCTCCCATCCCCCGTCAGTCATCTACGGTGCGCCCATAGGTACGCAGGGAGAGAGAGGGGCCCAAGCCGCAACGGCTCAGTTGCCCACACCTTACCTTGCCCACAGGCAGGGCCGTCAGCTGCTCCCCTCTCCGCCGCTTCCCCTCAGTGCGTGTGTCCTCAGTGTGTGTGTTCCCCTCAGTGCGTGTTCCTCGTGCCTTCCTGTATCGACAGTTCATATACTTCCCCCAAACAGGTTAAGTCCCTCCTCTGGTGCTGTTCAATTGGTCAGCTCAGCTCCATCTATTTTCTAATAGGCCCCCCGCACTGCCTGTCTTTCTTGTGCTCCATCCAGCACAGATTGGTGCCAATAGACAACAGGTGTGCAGTGGTGATCAAGCTTGAGACAATTAACACAAAACCACGTCTAGAAAATAAAAGCATGCATCAGTTCAAAAGGAAACATAACAACTCCAAAAATAATTAAACACTGCAAAAGAAAGAATAAAGAAATACAAAAACATTGTCTCACCGCCCGGCTCACATCCCCCCACACTTTTCTGTTGGCAGTCCCTTGCCACACGGCATTAGTCTCTGTATCGGGCAGGCGGTTGGCCCAGGTTCGTTCTGGTTGAACGCCGAAGAAGTCCATCAAATCCCGCACCTGGGGGAGGCCCAGGCTGCTCTGTGGGTGGGAACCCATAAAAGAAAGGCCCTGGGAGTCCAAATATGTAAAGATTTTACGCACTGTATCCCTTTCATCATCGTCTAGGACATTACTTGTCGTTTAGCTTCCCCAGCTAGGGCATCAAGAACAATATCCACCTTCCTAGCTTCAGCAAGTTCTTGTGCTCCCAATAACCCTCCAATTTGCTCTTTCCACTCTGAATACCTTAAATCATCAGCAGTGCCTTTAAACTTTGGCAGCCATGGGGCCCCGGGAAAAACTGGCATCATCATGTTCACTTTTTTTTTTACACCACAACTGCTCTCTGTAACCCGATCCTGCCGACAACGCCAAATGTGACGCCCGTGGTGGGCTTGTAGGCGTGCACTCAATTTAAAACCGACAACGCCACCTAGGTTTGAAGAGCCTAGGACTCTTTTAAATAACACAAAAGGGATCTAAAAACAGGTTCGTTCCATCGGGTGGAGAGCAGTTAAAACCAGTGGTGTATCAAAAAAAGGTGAACAAGGACACAGTGCAAGGAATAACAGTTTTTAATGGCTAAAATATAAAATGCAACAACAGGGATCACCTAAGTCTAAAAATAAAAGACAGGGGGTTAAAACTGCAGCAGCTAAAATGTCTTCGTTAAAATACAGCAGCTCAAATGGTCCAGCTAAAACTCTGGGCCAAGCCCATAAAGTGCTTGTGCTGGATGACTGGGGGAATCCGGAGTCCACCGTGCAGGGGGGGCCTCCTCTCCTCTTCGGTCAGACCTACAGACACAAACTGTAGGGGAGTCAACCGTCCTTTGCTTACATCCTGCTTATTACACGTCTACACCACAAGCACATGGAACACCGAGAAGGTCAAAGACTTACGCGGAAGGGAGAGTTTACACTCTCCCTCTGCTGGCCGCTAGCGAGCGGTGCTCCAAGGCTGGGTTTGGGTTGAGTTTCGGTCCGGCCCACTGCTCCTTCTGGTCTGCTGCTGCTGGGCTGCTGCTAGGTCTGCTGCTTCAGGTCTGCTGCTTAGGTCTGCTGCTGCTGCCACTGCGTCCCACTGTCAGTCACTGCATGTTCTCTGCAGGGAAACGGCACATCGGCGAGCCGGGGAAGCCTCACCCCGCCTGTGGGTCTCAGCAACCTAGGTGTGGGACAACGTTTGGGCATCCCCCCCTCTCTCCCATCCCCCGTCAGTCATCTACGGTGCGCCCATAGGTACGCAGGGAGAGAGAGGGGCCCAAGCCGCAACGGCTCAGTTGCCCACACCTTACCTTGCCCACAGGCAGGGCCGTCAGCTGCTCCCCTCTCCGCCGCTTCCCCTCAGTGCGTGTGTCCTCAGTGTGTGTGTTCCCCTCAGTGCGTGTTCCTCGTGCCTTCCTGTATCGACAGTTCATATACTTCCCCCAAACAGGTTAAGTCCCTCCTCTGGTGCTGTTCAATTGGTCAGCTCAGCTCCATCTATTTTCTAATAGGCCCCCCGCACTGCCTGTCTTTCTTGTGCTCCATCCAGCACAGATTGGTGCCAATAGACAACAGGTGTGCAGTGGTGATCAAGCTTGAGACAATTAACACAAAACCACGTCTAGAAAATAAAAGCATGCATCAGTTCAAAAGGAAACATAACAACTCCAAAAATAATTAAACACTGCAAAAGAAAGAATAAAGAAATACAAAAACATTGTCTCACCGCCCGGCTCACATCCCCCCACACTTTTCTGTTGGCAGTCCCTTGCCACACGGCATTAGTCTCTGTATCGGGCAGGCGGTTGGCCCAGGTTCGTTCTGGTTGAACGCCGAAGAAGTCCATCAAATCCCGCACCTGGGGGAGGCCCAGGCTGCTCTGTGGGTGGGAACCCATAAAAGAAAGGCCCTGGGAGTCCAAATATGTAAAGATTTTACGCACTGTATCCCTTTCATCATCGTCTAGGACATTACTTGTCGTTTAGCTTCCCCAGCTAGGGCATCAAGAACAATATCCACCTTCCTAGCTTCAGCAAGTTCTTGTGCTCCCAATAACCCTCCAATTTGCTCTTTCCACTCTGAATACCTTAAATCATCAGCAGTGCCTTTAAACTTTGGCAGCCATGGGGCCCCGGGAAAAACTGGCATCATCATGTTCACTTTTTTTTTTACACCACAACTGCTCTCTGTAACCCGATCCTGCCGACAACGCCAAATGTGACGCCCGTGGTGGGCTTGTAGGCGTGCACTCAATTTAAAACCGACAACGCCACCTAGGTTTGAAGAGCCTAGGACTCTTTTAAATAACACAAAAGGGATCTAAAAACAGGTTCGTTCCATCGGGTGGAGAGCAGTTAAAACCAGTGGTGTATCAAAAAAAGGTGAACAAGGACACAGTGCAAGGAATAACAGTTTTTAATGGCTAAAATATAAAATGCAACAACAGGGATCACCTAAGTCTAAAAATAAAAGACAGGGGGTTAAAACTGCAGCAGCTAAAATGTCTTCGTTAAAATACAGCAGCTCAAATGGTCCAGCTAAAACTCTGGGCCAAGCCCATAAAGTGCTTGTGCTGGATGACTGGGGGAATCCGGAGTCCACCGTGCAGGGGGGGCCTCCTCTCCTCTTCGGTCAGACCTACAGACACAAACTGTAGGGGAGTCAACCGTCCTTTGCTTACATCCTGCTTATTACACGTCTACACCACAAGCACATGGAACACCGAGAAGGTCAAAGACTTACGCGGAAGGGAGAGTTTACACTCTCCCTCTGCTGGCCGCTAGCGAGCGGTGCTCCAAGGCTGGGTTTGGGTTGAGTTTCGGTCCGGCCCACTGCTCCTTCTGGTCTGCTGCTGCTGGGCTGCTGCTAGGTCTGCTGCTTCAGGTCTGCTGCTTAGGTCTGCTGCTGCTGCCACTGCGTCCCACTGTCAGTCACTGCATGTTCTCTGCAGGGAAACGGCACATCGGCGAGCCGGGGAAGCCTCACCCCGCCTGTGGGTCTCAGCAACCTAGGTGTGGGACAACGTTTGGGCATCCCCCCCTCTCTCCCATCCCCCGTCAGTCATCTACGGTGCGCCCATAGGTACGCAGGGAGAGAGAGGGGCCCAAGCCGCAACGGCTCAGTTGCCCACACCTTACCTTGCCCACAGGCAGGGCCGTCAGCTGCTCCCCTCTCCGCCGCTTCCCCTCAGTGCGTGTGTCCTCAGTGTGTGTGTTCCCCTCAGTGCGTGTTCCTCGTGCCTTCCTGTATCGACAGTTCATATACTTCCCCCAAACAGGTTAAGTCCCTCCTCTGGTGCTGTTCAATTGGTCAGCTCAGCTCCATCTATTTTCTAATAGGCCCCCCGCACTGCCTGTCTTTCTTGTGCTCCATCCAGCACAGATTGGTGCCAATAGACAACAGGTGTGCAGTGGTGATCAAGCTTGAGACAATTAACACAAAACCACGTCTAGAAAATAAAAGCATGCATCAGTTCAAAAGGAAACATAACAACTCCAAAAATAATTAAACACTGCAAAAGAAAGAATAAAGAAATACAAAAACATTGTCTCACCGCCCGGCTCACATCCCCCCACACTTTTCTGTTGGCAGTCCCTTGCCACACGGCATTAGTCTCTGTATCGGGCAGGCGGTTGGCCCAGGTTCGTTCTGGTTGAACGCCGAAGAAGTCCATCAAATCCCGCACCTGGGGGAGGCCCAGGCTGCTCTGTGGGTGGGAACCCATAAAAGAAAGGCCCTGGGAGTCCAAATATGTAAAGATTTTACGCACTGTATCCCTTTCATCATCGTCTAGGACATTACTTGTCGTTTAGCTTCCCCAGCTAGGGCATCAAGAACAATATCCACCTTCCTAGCTTCAGCAAGTTCTTGTGCTCCCAATAACCCTCCAATTTGCTCTTTCCACTCTGAATACCTTAAATCATCAGCAGTGCCTTTAAACTTTGGCAGCCATGGGGCCCCGGGAAAAACTGGCATCATCATGTTCACTTTTTTTTTTACACCACAACTGCTCTCTGTAACCCGATCCTGCCGACAACGCCAAATGTGACGCCCGTGGTGGGCTTGTAGGCGTGCACTCAATTTAAAACCGACAACGCCACCTAGGTTTGAAGAGCCTAGGACTCTTTTAAATAACACAAAAGGGATCTAAAAACAGGTTCGTTCCATCGGGTGGAGAGCAGTTAAAACCAGTGGTGTATCAAAAAAAGGTGAACAAGGACACAGTGCAAGGAATAACAGTTTTTAATGGCTAAAATATAAAATGCAACAACAGGGATCACCTAAGTCTAAAAATAAAAGACAGGGGGTTAAAACTGCAGCAGCTAAAATGTCTTCGTTAAAATACAGCAGCTCAAATGGTCCAGCTAAAACTCTGGGCCAAGCCCATAAAGTGCTTGTGCTGGATGACTGGGGGAATCCGGAGTCCACCGTGCAGGGGGGGCCTCCTCTCCTCTTCGGTCAGACCTACAGACACAAACTGTAGGGGAGTCAACCGTCCTTTGCTTACATCCTGCTTATTACACGTCTACACCACAAGCACATGGAACACCGAGAAGGTCAAAGACTTACGCGGAAGGGAGAGTTTACACTCTCCCTCTGCTGGCCGCTAGCGAGCGGTGCTCCAAGGCTGGGTTTGGGTTGAGTTTCGGTCCGGCCCACTGCTCCTTCTGGTCTGCTGCTGCTGGGCTGCTGCTAGGTCTGCTGCTTCAGGTCTGCTGCTTAGGTCTGCTGCTGCTGCCACTGCGTCCCACTGTCAGTCACTGCATGTTCTCTGCAGGGAAACGGCACATCGGCGAGCCGGGGAAGCCTCACCCCGCCTGTGGGTCTCAGCAACCTAGGTGTGGGACAACGTTTGGGCATCCCCCCCTCTCTCCCATCCCCCGTCAGTCATCTACGGTGCGCCCATAGGTACGCAGGGAGAGAGAGGGGCCCAAGCCGCAACGGCTCAGTTGCCCACACCTTACCTTGCCCACAGGCAGGGCCGTCAGCTGCTCCCCTCTCCGCCGCTTCCCCTCAGTGCGTGTGTCCTCAGTGTGTGTGTTCCCCTCAGTGCGTGTTCCTCGTGCCTTCCTGTATCGACAGTTCATATACTTCCCCCAAACAGGTTAAGTCCCTCCTCTGGTGCTGTTCAATTGGTCAGCTCAGCTCCATCTATTTTCTAATAGGCCCCCCGCACTGCCTGTCTTTCTTGTGCTCCATCCAGCACAGATTGGTGCCAATAGACAACAGGTGTGCAGTGGTGATCAAGCTTGAGACAATTAACACAAAACCACGTCTAGAAAATAAAAGCATGCATCAGTTCAAAAGGAAACATAACAACTCCAAAAATAATTAAACACTGCAAAAGAAAGAATAAAGAAATACAAAAACATTGTCTCACCGCCCGGCTCACATCCCCCCACACTTTTCTGTTGGCAGTCCCTTGCCACACGGCATTAGTCTCTGTATCGGGCAGGCGGTTGGCCCAGGTTCGTTCTGGTTGAACGCCGAAGAAGTCCATCAAATCCCGCACCTGGGGGAGGCCCAGGCTGCTCTGTGGGTGGGAACCCATAAAAGAAAGGCCCTGGGAGTCCAAATATGTAAAGATTTTACGCACTGTATCCCTTTCATCATCGTCTAGGACATTACTTGTCGTTTAGCTTCCCCAGCTAGGGCATCAAGAACAATATCCACCTTCCTAGCTTCAGCAAGTTCTTGTGCTCCCAATAACCCTCCAATTTGCTCTTTCCACTCTGAATACCTTAAATCATCAGCAGTGCCTTTAAACTTTGGCAGCCATGGGGCCCCGGGAAAAACTGGCATCATCATGTTCACTTTTTTTTTTACACCACAACTGCTCTCTGTAACCCGATCCTGCCGACAACGCCAAATGTGACGCCCGTGGTGGGCTTGTAGGCGTGCACTCAATTTAAAACCGACAACGCCACCTAGGTTTGAAGAGCCTAGGACTCTTTTAAATAACACAAAAGGGATCTAAAAACAGGTTCGTTCCATCGGGTGGAGAGCAGTTAAAACCAGTGGTGTATCAAAAAAAGGTGAACAAGGACACAGTGCAAGGAATAACAGTTTTTAATGGCTAAAATATAAAATGCAACAACAGGGATCACCTAAGTCTAAAAATAAAAGACAGGGGGTTAAAACTGCAGCAGCTAAAATGTCTTCGTTAAAATACAGCAGCTCAAATGGTCCAGCTAAAACTCTGGGCCAAGCCCATAAAGTGCTCGTGCTGGATGACTGGGGGAATCCGGAGTCCACCGTGCAGGGGGGGCCTCCTCTCCTCTTCGGTCAGACCTACAGACACAAACTGTAGGGGAGTCAACCGTCCTTTGCTTACATCCTGCTTATTACACGTCTACACCACAAGCACATGGAACACCGAGAAGGTCAAAGACTTACGCGGAAGGGAGAGTTTACACTCTCCCTCTGCTGGCCGCTAGCGAGCGGTGCTCCAAGGCTGGGTTTGGGTTGAGTTTCGGTCCGGCCCACTGCTCCTTCTGGTCTGCTGCTGCTGGGCTGCTGCTAGGTCTGCTGCTTCAGGTCTGCTGCTTAGGTCTGCTGCTGCTGCCACTGCGTCCCACTGTCAGTCACTGCATGTTCTCTGCAGGGAAACGGCACATCGGCGAGCCGGGGAAGCCTCACCCCGCCTGTGGGTCTCAGCAACCTAGGTGTGGGACAACGTTTGGGCATCCCCCCCTCTCTCCCATCCCCCGTCAGTCATCTACGGTGCGCCCATAGGTACGCAGGGAGAGAGAGGGGCCCAAGCCGCAACGGCTCAGTTGCCCACACCTTACCTTGCCCACAGGCAGGGCCGTCAGCTGCTCCCCTCTCCGCCGCTTCCCCTCAGTGCGTGTGTCCTCAGTGTGTGTGTTCCCCTCAGTGCGTGTTCCTCGTGCCTTCCTGTATCGACAGTTCATATACTTCCCCCAAACAGGTTAAGTCCCTCCTCTGGTGCTGTTCAATTGGTCAGCTCAGCTCCATCTATTTTCTAATAGGCCCCCCGCACTGCCTGTCTTTCTTGTGCTCCATCCAGCACAGATTGGTGCCAATAGACAACAGGTGTGCAGTGGTGATCAAGCTTGAGACAATTAACACAAAACCACGTCTAGAAAATAAAAGCATGCATCAGTTCAAAAGGAAACATAACAACTCCAAAAATAATTAAACACTGCAAAAGAAAGAATAAAGAAATACAAAAACATTGTCTCACCGCCCGGCTCACATCCCCCCACACTTTTCTGTTGGCAGTCCCTTGCCACACGGCATTAGTCTCTGTATCGGGCAGGCGGTTGGCCCAGGTTCGTTCTGGTTGAACGCCGAAGAAGTCCATCAAATCCCGCACCTGGGGGAGGCCCAGGCTGCTCTGTGGGTGGGAACCCATAAAAGAAAGGCCCTGGGAGTCCAAATATGTAAAGATTTTACGCACTGTATCCCTTTCATCATCGTCTAGGACATTACTTGTCGTTTAGCTTCCCCAGCTAGGGCATCAAGAACAATATCCACCTTCCTAGCTTCAGCAAGTTCTTGTGCTCCCAATAACCCTCCAATTTGCTCTTTCCACTCTGAATACCTTAAATCATCAGCAGTGCCTTTAAACTTTGGCAGCCATGGGGCCCCGGGAAAAACTGGCATCATCATGTTCACTTTTTTTTTTACACCACAACTGCTCTCTGTAACCCGATCCTGCCGACAACGCCAAATGTGACGCCCGTGGTGGGCTTGTAGGCGTGCACTCAATTTAAAACCGACAACGCCACCTAGGTTTGAAGAGCCTAGGACTCTTTTAAATAACACAAAAGGGATCTAAAAACAGGTTCGTTCCATCGGGTGGAGAGCAGTTAAAACCAGTGGTGTATCAAAAAAAGGTGAACAAGGACACAGTGCAAGGAATAACAGTTTTTAATGGCTAAAATATAAAATGCAACAACAGGGATCACCTAAGTCTAAAAATAAAAGACAGGGGGTTAAAACTGCAGCAGCTAAAATGTCTTCGTTAAAATACAGCAGCTCAAATGGTCCAGCTAAAACTCTGGGCCAAGCCCATAAAGTGCTTGTGCTGGATGACTGGGGGAATCCGGAGTCCACCGTGCAGGGGGGGCCTCCTCTCCTCTTCGGTCAGACCTACAGACACAAACTGTAGGGGAGTCAACCGTCCTTTGCTTACATCCTGCTTATTACACGTCTACACCACAAGCACATGGAACACCGAGAAGGTCAAAGACTTACGCGGAAGGGAGAGTTTACACTCTCCCTCTGCTGGCCGCTAGCGAGCGGTGCTCCAAGGCTGGGTTTGGGTTGAGTTTCGGTCCGGCCCACTGCTCCTTCTGGTCTGCTGCTGCTGGGCTGCTGCTAGGTCTGCTGCTTCAGGTCTGCTGCTTAGGTCTGCTGCTGCTGCCACTGCGTCCCACTGTCAGTCACTGCATGTTCTCTGCAGGGAAACGGCACATCGGCGAGCCGGGGAAGCCTCACCCCGCCTGTGGGTCTCAGCAACCTAGGTGTGGGACAACGTTTGGGCATCCCCCCCTCTCTCCCATCCCCCGTCAGTCATCTACGGTGCGCCCATAGGTACGCAGGGAGAGAGAGGGGCCCAAGCCGCAACGGCTCAGTTGCCCACACCTTACCTTGCCCACAGGCAGGGCCGTCAGCTGCTCCCCTCTCCGCCGCTTCCCCTCAGTGCGTGTGTCCTCAGTGTGTGTGTTCCCCTCAGTGCGTGTTCCTCGTGCCTTCCTGTATCGACAGTTCATATACTTCCCCCAAACAGGTTAAGTCCCTCCTCTGGTGCTGTTCAATTGGTCAGCTCAGCTCCATCTATTTTCTAATAGGCCCCCCGCACTGCCTGTCTTTCTTGTGCTCCATCCAGCACAGATTGGTGCCAATAGACAACAGGTGTGCAGTGGTGATCAAGCTTGAGACAATTAACACAAAACCACGTCTAGAAAATAAAAGCATGCATCAGTTCAAAAGGAAACATAACAACTCCAAAAATAATTAAACACTGCAAAAGAAAGAATAAAGAAATACAAAAACATTGTCTCACCGCCCGGCTCACATCCCCCCACACTTTTCTGTTGGCAGTCCCTTGCCACACGGCATTAGTCTCTGTATCGGGCAGGCGGTTGGCCCAGGTTCGTTCTGGTTGAACGCCGAAGAAGTCCATCAAATCCCGCACCTGGGGGAGGCCCAGGCTGCTCTGTGGGTGGGAACCCATAAAAGAAAGGCCCTGGGAGTCCAAATATGTAAAGATTTTACGCACTGTATCCCTTTCATCATCGTCTAGGACATTACTTGTCGTTTAGCTTCCCCAGCTAGGGCATCAAGAACAATATCCACCTTCCTAGCTTCAGCAAGTTCTTGTGCTCCCAATAACCCTCCAATTTGCTCTTTCCACTCTGAATACCTTAAATCATCAGCAGTGCCTTTAAACTTTGGCAGCCATGGGGCCCCGGGAAAAACTGGCATCATCATGTTCACTTTTTTTTTTACACCACAACTGCTCTCTGTAACCCGATCCTGCCGACAACGCCAAATGTGACGCCCGTGGTGGGCTTGTAGGCGTGCACTCAATTTAAAACCGACAACGCCACCTAGGTTTGAAGAGCCTAGGACTCTTTTAAATAACACAAAAGGGATCTAAAAACAGGTTCGTTCCATCGGGTGGAGAGCAGTTAAAACCAGTGGTGTATCAAAAAAAGGTGAACAAGGACACAGTGCAAGGAATAACAGTTTTTAATGGCTAAAATATAAAATGCAACAACAGGGATCACCTAAGTCTAAAAATAAAAGACAGGGGGTTAAAACTGCAGCAGCTAAAATGTCTTCGTTAAAATACAGCAGCTCAAATGGTCCAGCTAAAACTCTGGGCCAAGCCCATAAAGTGCTTGTGCTGGATGACTGGGGGAATCCGGAGTCCACCGTGCAGGGGGGGCCTCCTCTCCTCTTCGGTCAGACCTACAGACACAAACTGTAGGGGAGTCAACCGTCCTTTGCTTACATCCTGCTTATTACACGTCTACACCACAAGCACATGGAACACCGAGAAGGTCAAAGACTTACGCGGAAGGGAGAGTTTACACTCTCCCTCTGCTGGCCGCTAGCGAGCGGTGCTCCAAGGCTGGGTTTGGGTTGAGTTTCGGTCCGGCCCACTGCTCCTTCTGGTCTGCTGCTGCTGGGCTGCTGCTAGGTCTGCTGCTTCAGGTCTGCTGCTTAGGTCTGCTGCTGCTGCCACTGCGTCCCACTGTCAGTCACTGCATGTTCTCTGCAGGGAAACGGCACATCGGCGAGCCGGGGAAGCCTCACCCCGCCTGTGGGTCTCAGCAACCTAGGTGTGGGACAACGTTTGGGCATCCCCCCCTCTCTCCCATCCCCCGTCAGTCATCTACGGTGCGCCCATAGGTACGCAGGGAGAGAGAGGGGCCCAAGCCGCAACGGCTCAGTTGCCCACACCTTACCTTGCCCACAGGCAGGGCCGTCAGCTGCTCCCCTCTCCGCCGCTTCCCCTCAGTGCGTGTGTCCTCAGTGTGTGTGTTCCCCTCAGTGCGTGTTCCTCGTGCCTTCCTGTATCGACAGTTCATATACTTCCCCCAAACAGGTTAAGTCCCTCCTCTGGTGCTGTTCAATTGGTCAGCTCAGCTCCATCTATTTTCTAATAGGCCCCCCGCACTGCCTGTCTTTCTTGTGCTCCATCCAGCACAGATTGGTGCCAATAGACAACAGGTGTGCAGTGGTGATCAAGCTTGAGACAATTAACACAAAACCACGTCTAGAAAATAAAAGCATGCATCAGTTCAAAAGGAAACATAACAACTCCAAAAATAATTAAACACTGCAAAAGAAAGAATAAAGAAATACAAAAACATTGTCTCACCGCCCGGCTCACATCCCCCCACACTTTTCTGTTGGCAGTCCCTTGCCACACGGCATTAGTCTCTGTATCGGGCAGGCGGTTGGCCCAGGTTCGTTCTGGTTGAACGCCGAAGAAGTCCATCAAATCCCGCACCTGGGGGAGGCCCAGGCTGCTCTGTGGGTGGGAACCCATAAAAGAAAGGCCCTGGGAGTCCAAATATGTAAAGATTTTACGCACTGTATCCCTTTCATCATCGTCTAGGACATTACTTGTCGTTTAGCTTCCCCAGCTAGGGCATCAAGAACAATATCCACCTTCCTAGCTTCAGCAAGTTCTTGTGCTCCCAATAACCCTCCAATTTGCTCTTTCCACTCTGAATACCTTAAATCATCAGCAGTGCCTTTAAACTTTGGCAGCCATGGGGCCCCGGGAAAAACTGGCATCATCATGTTCACTTTTTTTTTTACACCACAACTGCTCTCTGTAACCCGATCCTGCCGACAACGCCAAATGTGACGCCCGTGGTGGGCTTGTAGGCGTGCACTCAATTTAAAACCGACAACGCCACCTAGGTTTGAAGAGCCTAGGACTCTTTTAAATAACACAAAAGGGATCTAAAAACAGGTTCGTTCCATCGGGTGGAGAGCAGTTAAAACCAGTGGTGTATCAAAAAAAGGTGAACAAGGACACAGTGCAAGGAATAACAGTTTTTAATGGCTAAAATATAAAATGCAACAACAGGGATCACCTAAGTCTAAAAATAAAAGACAGGGGGTTAAAACTGCAGCAGCTAAAATGTCTTCGTTAAAATACAGCAGCTCAAATGGTCCAGCTAAAACTCTGGGCCAAGCCCATAAAGTGCTTGTGCTGGATGACTGGGGGAATCCGGAGTCCACCGTGCAGGGGGGGCCTCCTCTCCTCTTCGGTCAGACCTACAGACACAAACTGTAGGGGAGTCAACCGTCCTTTGCTTACATCCTGCTTATTACACGTCTACACCACAAGCACATGGAACACCGAGAAGGTCAAAGACTTACGCGGAAGGGAGAGTTTACACTCTCCCTCTGCTGGCCGCTAGCGAGCGGTGCTCCAAGGCTGGGTTTGGGTTGAGTTTCGGTCCGGCCCACTGCTCCTTCTGGTCTGCTGCTGCTGGGCTGCTGCTAGGTCTGCTGCTTCAGGTCTGCTGCTTAGGTCTGCTGCTGCTGCCACTGCGTCCCACTGTCAGTCACTGCATGTTCTCTGCAGGGAAACGGCACATCGGCGAGCCGGGGAAGCCTCACCCCGCCTGTGGGTCTCAGCAACCTAGGTGTGGGACAACGTTTGGGCATCCCCCCCTCTCTCCCATCCCCCGTCAGTCATCTACGGTGCGCCCATAGGTACGCAGGGAGAGAGAGGGGCCCAAGCCGCAACGGCTCAGTTGCCCACACCTTACCTTGCCCACAGGCAGGGCCGTCAGCTGCTCCCCTCTCCGCCGCTTCCCCTCAGTGCGTGTGTCCTCAGTGTGTGTGTTCCCCTCAGTGCGTGTTCCTCGTGCCTTCCTGTATCGACAGTTCATATACTTCCCCCAAACAGGTTAAGTCCCTCCTCTGGTGCTGTTCAATTGGTCAGCTCAGCTCCATCTATTTTCTAATAGGCCCCCCGCACTGCCTGTCTTTCTTGTGCTCCATCCAGCACAGATTGGTGCCAATAGACAACAGGTGTGCAGTGGTGATCAAGCTTGAGACAATTAACACAAAACCACGTCTAGAAAATAAAAGCATGCATCAGTTCAAAAGGAAACATAACAACTCCAAAAATAATTAAACACTGCAAAAGAAAGAATAAAGAAATACAAAAACATTGTCTCACCGCCCGGCTCACATCCCCCCACACTTTTCTGTTGGCAGTCCCTTGCCACACGGCATTAGTCTCTGTATCGGGCAGGCGGTTGGCCCAGGTTCGTTCTGGTTGAACGCCGAAGAAGTCCATCAAATCCCGCACCTGGGGGAGGCCCAGGCTGCTCTGTGGGTGGGAACCCATAAAAGAAAGGCCCTGGGAGTCCAAATATGTAAAGATTTTACGCACTGTATCCCTTTCATCATCGTCTAGGACATTACTTGTCGTTTAGCTTCCCCAGCTAGGGCATCAAGAACAATATCCACCTTCCTAGCTTCAGCAAGTTCTTGTGCTCCCAATAACCCTCCAATTTGCTCTTTCCACTCTGAATACCTTAAATCATCAGCAGTGCCTTTAAACTTTGGCAGCCATGGGGCCCCGGGAAAAACTGGCATCATCATGTTCACTTTTTTTTTTACACCACAACTGCTCTCTGTAACCCGATCCTGCCGACAACGCCAAATGTGACGCCCGTGGTGGGCTTGTAGGCGTGCACTCAATTTAAAACCGACAACGCCACCTAGGTTTGAAGAGCCTAGGACTCTTTTAAATAACACAAAAGGGATCTAAAAACAGGTTCGTTCCATCGGGTGGAGAGCAGTTAAAACCAGTGGTGTATCAAAAAAAGGTGAACAAGGACACAGTGCAAGGAATAACAGTTTTTAATGGCTAAAATATAAAATGCAACAACAGGGATCACCTAAGTCTAAAAATAAAAGACAGGGGGTTAAAACTGCAGCAGCTAAAATGTCTTCGTTAAAATACAGCAGCTCAAATGGTCCAGCTAAAACTCTGGGCCAAGCCCATAAAGTGCTTGTGCTGGATGACTGGGGGAATCCGGAGTCCACCGTGCAGGGGGGGCCTCCTCTCCTCTTCGGTCAGACCTACAGACACAAACTGTAGGGGAGTCAACCGTCCTTTGCTTACATCCTGCTTATTACACGTCTACACCACAAGCACATGGAACACCGAGAAGGTCAAAGACTTACGCGGAAGGGAGAGTTTACACTCTCCCTCTGCTGGCCGCTAGCGAGCGGTGCTCCAAGGCTGGGTTTGGGTTGAGTTTCGGTCCGGCCCACTGCTCCTTCTGGTCTGCTGCTGCTGGGCTGCTGCTAGGTCTGCTGCTTCAGGTCTGCTGCTTAGGTCTGCTGCTGCTGCCACTGCGTCCCACTGTCAGTCACTGCATGTTCTCTGCAGGGAAACGGCACATCGGCGAGCCGGGGAAGCCTCACCCCGCCTGTGGGTCTCAGCAACCTAGGTGTGGGACAACGTTTGGGCATCCCCCCCTCTCTCCCATCCCCCGTCAGTCATCTACGGTGCGCCCATAGGTACGCAGGGAGAGAGAGGGGCCCAAGCCGCAACGGCTCAGTTGCCCACACCTTACCTTGCCCACAGGCAGGGCCGTCAGCTGCTCCCCTCTCCGCCGCTTCCCCTCAGTGCGTGTGTCCTCAGTGTGTGTGTTCCCCTCAGTGCGTGTTCCTCGTGCCTTCCTGTATCGACAGTTCATATACTTCCCCCAAACAGGTTAAGTCCCTCCTCTGGTGCTGTTCAATTGGTCAGCTCAGCTCCATCTATTTTCTAATAGGCCCCCCGCACTGCCTGTCTTTCTTGTGCTCCATCCAGCACAGATTGGTGCCAATAGACAACAGGTGTGCAGTGGTGATCAAGCTTGAGACAATTAACACAAAACCACGTCTAGAAAATAAAAGCATGCATCAGTTCAAAAGGAAACATAACAACTCCAAAAATAATTAAACACTGCAAAAGAAAGAATAAAGAAATACAAAAACATTGTCTCACCGCCCGGCTCACATCCCCCCACACTTTTCTGTTGGCAGTCCCTTGCCACACGGCATTAGTCTCTGTATCGGGCAGGCGGTTGGCCCAGGTTCGTTCTGGTTGAACGCCGAAGAAGTCCATCAAATCCCGCACCTGGGGGAGGCCCAGGCTGCTCTGTGGGTGGGAACCCATAAAAGAAAGGCCCTGGGAGTCCAAATATGTAAAGATTTTACGCACTGTATCCCTTTCATCATCGTCTAGGACATTACTTGTCGTTTAGCTTCCCCAGCTAGGGCATCAAGAACAATATCCACCTTCCTAGCTTCAGCAAGTTCTTGTGCTCCCAATAACCCTCCAATTTGCTCTTTCCACTCTGAATACCTTAAATCATCAGCAGTGCCTTTAAACTTTGGCAGCCATGGGGCCCCGGGAAAAACTGGCATCATCATGTTCACTTTTTTTTTTACACCACAACTGCTCTCTGTAACCCGATCCTGCCGACAACGCCAAATGTGACGCCCGTGGTGGGCTTGTAGGCGTGCACTCAATTTAAAACCGACAACGCCACCTAGGTTTGAAGAGCCTAGGACTCTTTTAAATAACACAAAAGGGATCTAAAAACAGGTTCGTTCCATCGGGTGGAGAGCAGTTAAAACCAGTGGTGTATCAAAAAAAGGTGAACAAGGACACAGTGCAAGGAATAACAGTTTTTAATGGCTAAAATATAAAATGCAACAACAGGGATCACCTAAGTCTAAAAATAAAAGACAGGGGGTTAAAACTGCAGCAGCTAAAATGTCTTCGTTAAAATACAGCAGCTCAAATGGTCCAGCTAAAACTCTGGGCCAAGCCCATAAAGTGCTCGTGCTGGATGACTGGGGGAATCCGGAGTCCACCGTGCAGGGGGGGCCTCCTCTCCTCTTCGGTCAGACCTACAGACACAAACTGTAGGGGAGTCAACCGTCCTTTGCTTACATCCTGCTTATTACACGTCTACACCACAAGCACATGGAACACCGAGAAGGTCAAAGACTTACGCGGAAGGGAGAGTTTACACTCTCCCTCTGCTGGCCGCTAGCGAGCGGTGCTCCAAGGCTGGGTTTGGGTTGAGTTTCGGTCCGGCCCACTGCTCCTTCTGGTCTGCTGCTGCTGGGCTGCTGCTAGGTCTGCTGCTTCAGGTCTGCTGCTTAGGTCTGCTGCTGCTGCCACTGCGTCCCACTGTCAGTCACTGCATGTTCTCTGCAGGGAAACGGCACATCGGCGAGCCGGGGAAGCCTCACCCCGCCTGTGGGTCTCAGCAACCTAGGTGTGGGACAACGTTTGGGCATCCCCCCCTCTCTCCCATCCCCCGTCAGTCATCTACGGTGCGCCCATAGGTACGCAGGGAGAGAGAGGGGCCCAAGCCGCAACGGCTCAGTTGCCCACACCTTACCTTGCCCACAGGCAGGGCCGTCAGCTGCTCCCCTCTCCGCCGCTTCCCCTCAGTGCGTGTGTCCTCAGTGTGTGTGTTCCCCTCAGTGCGTGTTCCTCGTGCCTTCCTGTATCGACAGTTCATATACTTCCCCCAAACAGGTTAAGTCCCTCCTCTGGTGCTGTTCAATTGGTCAGCTCAGCTCCATCTATTTTCTAATAGGCCCCCCGCACTGCCTGTCTTTCTTGTGCTCCATCCAGCACAGATTGGTGCCAATAGACAACAGGTGTGCAGTGGTGATCAAGCTTGAGACAATTAACACAAAACCACGTCTAGAAAATAAAAGCATGCATCAGTTCAAAAGGAAACATAACAACTCCAAAAATAATTAAACACTGCAAAAGAAAGAATAAAGAAATACAAAAACATTGTCTCACCGCCCGGCTCACATCCCCCCACACTTTTCTGTTGGCAGTCCCTTGCCACACGGCATTAGTCTCTGTATCGGGCAGGCGGTTGGCCCAGGTTCGTTCTGGTTGAACGCCGAAGAAGTCCATCAAATCCCGCACCTGGGGGAGGCCCAGGCTGCTCTGTGGGTGGGAACCCATAAAAGAAAGGCCCTGGGAGTCCAAATATGTAAAGATTTTACGCACTGTATCCCTTTCATCATCGTCTAGGACATTACTTGTCGTTTAGCTTCCCCAGCTAGGGCATCAAGAACAATATCCACCTTCCTAGCTTCAGCAAGTTCTTGTGCTCCCAATAACCCTCCAATTTGCTCTTTCCACTCTGAATACCTTAAATCATCAGCAGTGCCTTTAAACTTTGGCAGCCATGGGGCCCCGGGAAAAACTGGCATCATCATGTTCACTTTTTTTTTTACACCACAACTGCTCTCTGTAACCCGATCCTGCCGACAACGCCAAATGTGACGCCCGTGGTGGGCTTGTAGGCGTGCACTCAATTTAAAACCGACAACGCCACCTAGGTTTGAAGAGCCTAGGACTCTTTTAAATAACACAAAAGGGATCTAAAAACAGGTTCGTTCCATCGGGTGGAGAGCAGTTAAAACCAGTGGTGTATCAAAAAAAGGTGAACAAGGACACAGTGCAAGGAATAACAGTTTTTAATGGCTAAAATATAAAATGCAACAACAGGGATCACCTAAGTCTAAAAATAAAAGACAGGGGGTTAAAACTGCAGCAGCTAAAATGTCTTCGTTAAAATACAGCAGCTCAAATGGTCCAGCTAAAACTCTGGGCCAAGCCCATAAAGTGCTTGTGCTGGATGACTGGGGGAATCCGGAGTCCACCGTGCAGGGGGGGCCTCCTCTCCTCTTCGGTCAGACCTACAGACACAAACTGTAGGGGAGTCAACCGTCCTTTGCTTACATCCTGCTTATTACACGTCTACACCACAAGCACATGGAACACCGAGAAGGTCAAAGACTTACGCGGAAGGGAGAGTTTACACTCTCCCTCTGCTGGCCGCTAGCGAGCGGTGCTCCAAGGCTGGGTTTGGGTTGAGTTTCGGTCCGGCCCACTGCTCCTTCTGGTCTGCTGCTGCTGGGCTGCTGCTAGGTCTGCTGCTTCAGGTCTGCTGCTTAGGTCTGCTGCTGCTGCCACTGCGTCCCACTGTCAGTCACTGCATGTTCTCTGCAGGGAAACGGCACATCGGCGAGCCGGGGAAGCCTCACCCCGCCTGTGGGTCTCAGCAACCTAGGTGTGGGACAACGTTTGGGCATCCCCCCCTCTCTCCCATCCCCCGTCAGTCATCTACGGTGCGCCCATAGGTACGCAGGGAGAGAGAGGGGCCCAAGCCGCAACGGCTCAGTTGCCCACACCTTACCTTGCCCACAGGCAGGGCCGTCAGCTGCTCCCCTCTCCGCCGCTTCCCCTCAGTGCGTGTGTCCTCAGTGTGTGTGTTCCCCTCAGTGCGTGTTCCTCGTGCCTTCCTGTATCGACAGTTCATATACTTCCCCCAAACAGGTTAAGTCCCTCCTCTGGTGCTGTTCAATTGGTCAGCTCAGCTCCATCTATTTTCTAATAGGCCCCCCGCACTGCCTGTCTTTCTTGTGCTCCATCCAGCACAGATTGGTGCCAATAGACAACAGGTGTGCAGTGGTGATCAAGCTTGAGACAATTAACACAAAACCACGTCTAGAAAATAAAAGCATGCATCAGTTCAAAAGGAAACATAACAACTCCAAAAATAATTAAACACTGCAAAAGAAAGAATAAAGAAATACAAAAACATTGTCTCACCGCCCGGCTCACATCCCCCCACACTTTTCTGTTGGCAGTCCCTTGCCACACGGCATTAGTCTCTGTATCGGGCAGGCGGTTGGCCCAGGTTCGTTCTGGTTGAACGCCGAAGAAGTCCATCAAATCCCGCACCTGGGGGAGGCCCAGGCTGCTCTGTGGGTGGGAACCCATAAAAGAAAGGCCCTGGGAGTCCAAATATGTAAAGATTTTACGCACTGTATCCCTTTCATCATCGTCTAGGACATTACTTGTCGTTTAGCTTCCCCAGCTAGGGCATCAAGAACAATATCCACCTTCCTAGCTTCAGCAAGTTCTTGTGCTCCCAATAACCCTCCAATTTGCTCTTTCCACTCTGAATACCTTAAATCATCAGCAGTGCCTTTAAACTTTGGCAGCCATGGGGCCCCGGGAAAAACTGGCATCATCATGTTCACTTTTTTTTTTACACCACAACTGCTCTCTGTAAGCCGATCCTGCCGACAACGCCAAATGTGACGCCCGTGGTGGGCTTGTAGGCGTGCACTCAATTTAAAACCGACAACGCCACCTAGGTTTGAAGAGCCTAGGACTCTTTTAAATAACACAAAAGGGATCTAAAAACAGGTTCGTTCCATCGGGTGGAGAGCAGTTAAAACCAGTGGTGTATCAAAAAAAGGTGAACAAGGACACAGTGCAAGGAATAACAGTTTTTAATGGCTAAAATATAAAATGCAACAACAGGGATCACCTAAGTCTAAAAATAAAAGACAGGGGGTTAAAACTGCAGCAGCTAAAATGTCTTCGTTAAAATACAGCAGCTCAAATGGTCCAGCTAAAACTCTGGGCCAAGCCCATAAAGTGCTTGTGCTGGATGACTGGGGGAATCCGGAGTCCACCGTGCAGGGGGGGCCTCCTCTCCTCTTCGGTCAGACCTACAGACACAAACTGTAGGGGAGTCAACCGTCCTTTGCTTACATCCTGCTTATTACACGTCTACACCACAAGCACATGGAACACCGAGAAGGTCAAAGACTTACGCGGAAGGGAGAGTTTACACTCTCCCTCTGCTGGCCGCTAGCGAGCGGTGCTCCAAGGCTGGGTTTGGGTTGAGTTTCGGTCCGGCCCACTGCTCCTTCTGGTCTGCTGCTGCTGGGCTGCTGCTAGGTCTGCTGCTTCAGGTCTGCTGCTTAGGTCTGCTGCTGCTGCCACTGCGTCCCACTGTCAGTCACTGCATGTTCTCTGCAGGGAAACGGCACATCGGCGAGCCGGGGAAGCCTCACCCCGCCTGTGGGTCTCAGCAACCTAGGTGTGGGACAACGTTTGGGCATCCCCCCCTCTCTCCCATCCCCCGTCAGTCATCTACGGTGCGCCCATAGGTACGCAGGGAGAGAGAGGGGCCCAAGCCGCAACGGCTCAGTTGCCCACACCTTACCTTGCCCACAGGCAGGGCCGTCAGCTGCTCCCCTCTCCGCCGCTTCCCCTCAGTGCGTGTGTCCTCAGTGTGTGTGTTCCCCTCAGTGCGTGTTCCTCGTGCCTTCCTGTATCGACAGTTCATATACTTCCCCCAAACAGGTTAAGTCCCTCCTCTGGTGCTGTTCAATTGGTCAGCTCAGCTCCATCTATTTTCTAATAGGCCCCCCGCACTGCCTGTCTTTCTTGTGCTCCATCCAGCACAGATTGGTGCCAATAGACAACAGGTGTGCAGTGGTGATCAAGCTTGAGACAATTAACACAAAACCACGTCTAGAAAATAAAAGCATGCATCAGTTCAAAAGGAAACATAACAACTCCAAAAATAATTAAACACTGCAAAAGAAAGAATAAAGAAATACAAAAACATTGTCTCACCGCCCGGCTCACATCCCCCCACACTTTTCTGTTGGCAGTCCCTTGCCACACGGCATTAGTCTCTGTATCGGGCAGGCGGTTGGCCCAGGTTCGTTCTGGTTGAACGCCGAAGAAGTCCATCAAATCCCGCACCTGGGGGAGGCCCAGGCTGCTCTGTGGGTGGGAACCCATAAAAGAAAGGCCCTGGGAGTCCAAATATGTAAAGATTTTACGCACTGTATCCCTTTCATCATCGTCTAGGACATTACTTGTCGTTTAGCTTCCCCAGCTAGGGCATCAAGAACAATATCCACCTTCCTAGCTTCAGCAAGTTCTTGTGCTCCCAATAACCCTCCAATTTGCTCTTTCCACTCTGAATACCTTAAATCATCAGCAGTGCCTTTAAACTTTGGCAGCCATGGGGCCCCGGGAAAAACTGGCATCATCATGTTCACTTTTTTTTTTACACCACAACTGCTCTCTGTAAGCCGATCCTGCCGACAACGCCAAATGTGACGCCCGTGGTGGGCTTGTAGGCGTGCACTCAATTTAAAACCGACAACGCCACCTAGGTTTGAAGAGCCTAGGACTCTTTTAAATAACACAAAAGGGATCTAAAAACAGGTTCGTTCCATCGGGTGGAGAGCAGTTAAAACCAGTGGTGTATCAAAAAAAGGTGAACAAGGACACAGTGCAAGGAATAACAGTTTTTAATGGCTAAAATATAAAATGCAACAACAGGGATCACCTAAGTCTAAAAATAAAAGACAGGGGGTTAAAACTGCAGCAGCTAAAATGTCTTCGTTAAAATACAGCAGCTCAAATGGTCCAGCTAAAACTCTGGGCCAAGCCCATAAAGTGCTTGTGCTGGATGACTGGGGGAATCCGGAGTCCACCGTGCAGGGGGGGCCTCCTCTCCTCTTCGGTCAGACCTACAGACACAAACTGTAGGGGAGTCAACCGTCCTTTGCTTACATCCTGCTTATTACACGTCTACACCACAAGCACATGGAACACCGAGAAGGTCAAAGACTTACGCGGAAGGGAGAGTTTACACTCTCCCTCTGCTGGCCGCTAGCGAGCGGTGCTCCAAGGCTGGGTTTGGGTTGAGTTTCGGTCCGGCCCACTGCTCCTTCTGGTCTGCTGCTGCTGGGCTGCTGCTAGGTCTGCTGCTTCAGGTCTGCTGCTTAGGTCTGCTGCTGCTGCCACTGCGTCCCACTGTCAGTCACTGCATGTTCTCTGCAGGGAAACGGCACATCGGCGAGCCGGGGAAGCCTCACCCCGCCTGTGGGTCTCAGCAACCTAGGTGTGGGACAACGTTTGGGCATCCCCCCCTCTCTCCCATCCCCCGTCAGTCATCTACGGTGCGCCCATAGGTACGCAGGGAGAGAGAGGGGCCCAAGCCGCAACGGCTCAGTTGCCCACACCTTACCTTGCCCACAGGCAGGGCCGTCAGCTGCTCCCCTCTCCGCCGCTTCCCCTCAGTGCGTGTGTCCTCAGTGTGTGTGTTCCCCTCAGTGCGTGTTCCTCGTGCCTTCCTGTATCGACAGTTCATATACTTCCCCCAAACAGGTTAAGTCCCTCCTCTGGTGCTGTTCAATTGGTCAGCTCAGCTCCATCTATTTTCTAATAGGCCCCCCGCACTGCCTGTCTTTCTTGTGCTCCATCCAGCACAGATTGGTGCCAATAGACAACAGGTGTGCAGTGGTGATCAAGCTTGAGACAATTAACACAAAACCACGTCTAGAAAATAAAAGCATGCATCAGTTCAAAAGGAAACATAACAACTCCAAAAATAATTAAACACTGCAAAAGAAAGAATAAAGAAATACAAAAACATTGTCTCACCGCCCGGCTCACATCCCCCCACACTTTTCTGTTGGCAGTCCCTTGCCACACGGCATTAGTCTCTGTATCGGGCAGGCGGTTGGCCCAGGTTCGTTCTGGTTGAACGCCGAAGAAGTCCATCAAATCCCGCACCTGGGGGAGGCCCAGGCTGCTCTGTGGGTGGGAACCCATAAAAGAAAGGCCCTGGGAGTCCAAATATGTAAAGATTTTACGCACTGTATCCCTTTCATCATCGTCTAGGACATTACTTGTCGTTTAGCTTCCCCAGCTAGGGCATCAAGAACAATATCCACCTTCCTAGCTTCAGCAAGTTCTTGTGCTCCCAATAACCCTCCAATTTGCTCTTTCCACTCTGAATACCTTAAATCATCAGCAGTGCCTTTAAACTTTGGCAGCCATGGGGCCCCGGGAAAAACTGGCATCATCATGTTCACTTTTTTTTTTACACCACAACTGCTCTCTGTAACCCGATCCTGCCGACAACGCCAAATGTGACGCCCGTGGTGGGCTTGTAGGCGTGCACTCAATTTAAAACCGACAACGCCACCTAGGTTTGAAGAGCCTAGGACTCTTTTAAATAACACAAAAGGGATCTAAAAACAGGTTCGTTCCATCGGGTGGAGAGCAGTTAAAACCAGTGGTGTATCAAAAAAAGGTGAACAAGGACACAGTGCAAGGAATAACAGTTTTTAATGGCTAAAATATAAAATGCAACAACAGGGATCACCTAAGTCTAAAAATAAAAGACAGGGGGTTAAAACTGCAGCAGCTAAAATGTCTTCGTTAAAATACAGCAGCTCAAATGGTCCAGCTAAAACTCTGGGCCAAGCCCATAAAGTGCTTGTGCTGGATGACTGGGGGAATCCGGAGTCCACCGTGCAGGGGGGGCCTCCTCTCCTCTTCGGTCAGACCTACAGACACAAACTGTAGGGGAGTCAACCGTCCTTTGCTTACATCCTGCTTATTACACGTCTACACCACAAGCACATGGAACACCGAGAAGGTCAAAGACTTACGCGGAAGGGAGAGTTTACACTCTCCCTCTGCTGGCCGCTAGCGAGCGGTGCTCCAAGGCTGGGTTTGGGTTGAGTTTCGGTCCGGCCCACTGCTCCTTCTGGTCTGCTGCTGCTGGGCTGCTGCTAGGTCTGCTGCTTCAGGTCTGCTGCTTAGGTCTGCTGCTGCTGCCACTGCGTCCCACTGTCAGTCACTGCATGTTCTCTGCAGGGAAACGGCACATCGGCGAGCCGGGGAAGCCTCACCCCGCCTGTGGGTCTCAGCAACCTAGGTGTGGGACAACGTTTGGGCATCCCCCCCTCTCTCCCATCCCCCGTCAGTCATCTACGGTGCGCCCATAGGTACGCAGGGAGAGAGAGGGGCCCAAGCCGCAACGGCTCAGTTGCCCACACCTTACCTTGCCCACAGGCAGGGCCGTCAGCTGCTCCCCTCTCCGCCGCTTCCCCTCAGTGCGTGTGTCCTCAGTGTGTGTGTTCCCCTCAGTGCGTGTTCCTCGTGCCTTCCTGTATCGACAGTTCATATACTTCCCCCAAACAGGTTAAGTCCCTCCTCTGGTGCTGTTCAATTGGTCAGCTCAGCTCCATCTATTTTCTAATAGGCCCCCCGCACTGCCTGTCTTTCTTGTGCTCCATCCAGCACAGATTGGTGCCAATAGACAACAGGTGTGCAGTGGTGATCAAGCTTGAGACAATTAACACAAAACCACGTCTAGAAAATAAAAGCATGCATCAGTTCAAAAGGAAACATAACAACTCCAAAAATAATTAAACACTGCAAAAGAAAGAATAAAGAAATACAAAAACATTGTCTCACCGCCCGGCTCACATCCCCCCACACTTTTCTGTTGGCAGTCCCTTGCCACACGGCATTAGTCTCTGTATCGGGCAGGCGGTTGGCCCAGGTTCGTTCTGGTTGAACGCCGAAGAAGTCCATCAAATCCCGCACCTGGGGGAGGCCCAGGCTGCTCTGTGGGTGGGAACCCATAAAAGAAAGGCCCTGGGAGTCCAAATATGTAAAGATTTTACGCACTGTATCCCTTTCATCATCGTCTAGGACATTACTTGTCGTTTAGCTTCCCCAGCTAGGGCATCAAGAACAATATCCACCTTCCTAGCTTCAGCAAGTTCTTGTGCTCCCAATAACCCTCCAATTTGCTCTTTCCACTCTGAATACCTTAAATCATCAGCAGTGCCTTTAAACTTTGGCAGCCATGGGGCCCCGGGAAAAACTGGCATCATCATGTTCACTTTTTTTTTTACACCACAACTGCTCTCTGTAACCCGATCCTGCCGACAACGCCAAATGTGACGCCCGTGGTGGGCTTGTAGGCGTGCACTCAATTTAAAACCGACAACGCCACCTAGGTTTGAAGAGCCTAGGACTCTTTTAAATAACACAAAAGGGATCTAAAAACAGGTTCGTTCCATCGGGTGGAGAGCAGTTAAAACCAGTGGTGTATCAAAAAAAGGTGAACAAGGACACAGTGCAAGGAATAACAGTTTTTAATGGCTAAAATATAAAATGCAACAACAGGGATCACCTAAGTCTAAAAATAAAAGACAGGGGGTTAAAACTGCAGCAGCTAAAATGTCTTCGTTAAAATACAGCAGCTCAAATGGTCCAGCTAAAACTCTGGGCCAAGCCCATAAAGTGCTTGTGCTGGATGACTGGGGGAATCCGGAGTCCACCGTGCAGGGGGGGCCTCCTCTCCTCTTCGGTCAGACCTACAGACACAAACTGTAGGGGAGTCAACCGTCCTTTGCTTACATCCTGCTTATTACACGTCTACACCACAAGCACATGGAACACCGAGAAGGTCAAAGACTTACGCGGAAGGGAGAGTTTACACTCTCCCTCTGCTGGCCGCTAGCGAGCGGTGCTCCAAGGCTGGGTTTGGGTTGAGTTTCGGTCCGGCCCACTGCTCCTTCTGGTCTGCTGCTGCTGGGCTGCTGCTAGGTCTGCTGCTTCAGGTCTGCTGCTTAGGTCTGCTGCTGCTGCCACTGCGTCCCACTGTCAGTCACTGCATGTTCTCTGCAGGGAAACGGCACATCGGCGAGCCGGGGAAGCCTCACCCCGCCTGTGGGTCTCAGCAACCTAGGTGTGGGACAACGTTTGGGCATCCCCCCCTCTCTCCCATCCCCCGTCAGTCATCTACGGTGCGCCCATAGGTACGCAGGGAGAGAGAGGGGCCCAAGCCGCAACGGCTCAGTTGCCCACACCTTACCTTGCCCACAGGCAGGGCCGTCAGCTGCTCCCCTCTCCGCCGCTTCCCCTCAGTGCGTGTGTCCTCAGTGTGTGTGTTCCCCTCAGTGCGTGTTCCTCGTGCCTTCCTGTATCGACAGTTCATATACTTCCCCCAAACAGGTTAAGTCCCTCCTCTGGTGCTGTTCAATTGGTCAGCTCAGCTCCATCTATTTTCTAATAGGCCCCCCGCACTGCCTGTCTTTCTTGTGCTCCATCCAGCACAGATTGGTGCCAATAGACAACAGGTGTGCAGTGGTGATCAAGCTTGAGACAATTAACACAAAACCACGTCTAGAAAATAAAAGCATGCATCAGTTCAAAAGGAAACATAACAACTCCAAAAATAATTAAACACTGCAAAAGAAAGAATAAAGAAATACAAAAACATTGTCTCACCGCCCGGCTCACATCCCCCCACACTTTTCTGTTGGCAGTCCCTTGCCACACGGCATTAGTCTCTGTATCGGGCAGGCGGTTGGCCCAGGTTCGTTCTGGTTGAACGCCGAAGAAGTCCATCAAATCCCGCACCTGGGGGAGGCCCAGGCTGCTCTGTGGGTGGGAACCCATAAAAGAAAGGCCCTGGGAGTCCAAATATGTAAAGATTTTACGCACTGTATCCCTTTCATCATCGTCTAGGACATTACTTGTCGTTTAGCTTCCCCAGCTAGGGCATCAAGAACAATATCCACCTTCCTAGCTTCAGCAAGTTCTTGTGCTCCCAATAACCCTCCAATTTGCTCTTTCCACTCTGAATACCTTAAATCATCAGCAGTGCCTTTAAACTTTGGCAGCCATGGGGCCCCGGGAAAAACTGGCATCATCATGTTCACTTTTTTTTTTACACCACAACTGCTCTCTGTAACCCGATCCTGCCGACAACGCCAAATGTGACGCCCGTGGTGGGCTTGTAGGCGTGCACTCAATTTAAAACCGACAACGCCACCTAGGTTTGAAGAGCCTAGGACTCTTTTAAATAACACAAAAGGGATCTAAAAACAGGTTCGTTCCATCGGGTGGAGAGCAGTTAAAACCAGTGGTGTATCAAAAAAAGGTGAACAAGGACACAGTGCAAGGAATAACAGTTTTTAATGGCTAAAATATAAAATGCAACAACGGGGATCACCTAAGTCTAAAAATAAAAGACAGGGGGTTAAAACTGCAGCAGCTAAAATGTCTTCGTTAAAATACAGCAGCTCAAATGGTCCAGCTAAAACTCTGGGCCAAGCCCATAAAGTGCTTGTGCTGGATGACTGGGGGAATCCGGAGTCCACCGTGCAGGGGGGGCCTCCTCTCCTCTTCGGTCAGACCTACAGACACAAACTGTAGGGGAGTCAACCGTCCTTTGCTTACATCCTGCTTATTACACGTCTACACCACAAGCACATGGAACACCGAGAAGGTCAAAGACTTACGCGGAAGGGAGAGTTTACACTCTCCCTCTGCTGGCCGCTAGCGAGCGGTGCTCCAAGGCTGGGTTTGGGTTGAGTTTCGGTCCGGCCCACTGCTCCTTCTGGTCTGCTGCTGCTGGGCTGCTGCTAGGTCTGCTGCTTCAGGTCTGCTGCTTAGGTCTGCTGCTGCTGCCACTGCGTCCCACTGTCAGTCACTGCATGTTCTCTGCAGGGAAACGGCACATCGGCGAGCCGGGGAAGCCTCACCCCGCCTGTGGGTCTCAGCAACCTAGGTGTGGGACAACGTTTGGGCATCCCCCCCTCTCTCCCATCCCCCGTCAGTCATCTACGGTGCGCCCATAGGTACGCAGGGAGAGAGAGGGGCCCAAGCCGCAACGGCTCAGTTGCCCACACCTTACCTTGCCCACAGGCAGGGCCGTCAGCTGCTCCCCTCTCCGCCGCTTCCCCTCAGTGCGTGTGTCCTCAGTGTGTGTGTTCCCCTCAGTGCGTGTTCCTCGTGCCTTCCTGTATCGACAGTTCATATACTTCCCCCAAACAGGTTAAGTCCCTCCTCTGGTGCTGTTCAATTGGTCAGCTCAGCTCCATCTATTTTCTAATAGGCCCCCCGCACTGCCTGTCTTTCTTGTGCTCCATCCAGCACAGATTGGTGCCAATAGACAACAGGTGTGCAGTGGTGATCAAGCTTGAGACAATTAACACAAAACCACGTCTAGAAAATAAAAGCATGCATCAGTTCAAAAGGAAACATAACAACTCCAAAAATAATTAAACACTGCAAAAGAAAGAATAAAGAAATACAAAAACATTGTCTCACCGCCCGGCTCACATCCCCCCACACTTTTCTGTTGGCAGTCCCTTGCCACACGGCATTAGTCTCTGTATCGGGCAGGCGGTTGGCCCAGGTTCGTTCTGGTTGAACGCCGAAGAAGTCCATCAAATCCCGCACCTGGGGGAGGCCCAGGCTGCTCTGTGGGTGGGAACCCATAAAAGAAAGGCCCTGGGAGTCCAAATATGTAAAGATTTTACGCACTGTATCCCTTTCATCATCGTCTAGGACATTACTTGTCGTTTAGCTTCCCCAGCTAGGGCATCAAGAACAATATCCACCTTCCTAGCTTCAGCAAGTTCTTGTGCTCCCAATAACCCTCCAATTTGCTCTTTCCACTCTGAATACCTTAAATCATCAGCAGTGCCTTTAAACTTTGGCAGCCATGGGGCCCCGGGAAAAACTGGCATCATCATGTTCACTTTTTTTTTTACACCACAACTGCTCTCTGTAACCCGATCCTGCCGACAACGCCAAATGTGACGCCCGTGGTGGGCTTGTAGGCGTGCACTCAATTTAAAACCGACAACGCCACCTAGGTTTGAAGAGCCTAGGACTCTTTTAAATAACACAAAAGGGATCTAAAAACAGGTTCGTTCCATCGGGTGGAGAGCAGTTAAAACCAGTGGTGTATCAAAAAAAGGTGAACAAGGACACAGTGCAAGGAATAACAGTTTTTAATGGCTAAAATATAAAATGCAACAACGGGGATCACCTAAGTCTAAAAATAAAAGACAGGGGGTTAAAACTGCAGCAGCTAAAATGTCTTCGTTAAAATACAGCAGCTCAAATGGTCCAGCTAAAACTCTGGGCCAAGCCCATAAAGTGCTTGTGCTGGATGACTGGGGGAATCCGGAGTCCACCGTGCAGGGGGGGCCTCCTCTCCTCTTCGGTCAGACCTACAGACACAAACTGTAGGGGAGTCAACCGTCCTTTGCTTACATCCTGCTTATTACACGTCTACACCACAAGCACATGGAACACCGAGAAGGTCAAAGACTTACGCGGAAGGGAGAGTTTACACTCTCCCTCTGCTGGCCGCTAGCGAGCGGTGCTCCAAGGCTGGGTTTGGGTTGAGTTTCGGTCCGGCCCACTGCTCCTTCTGGTCTGCTGCTGCTGGGCTGCTGCTAGGTCTGCTGCTTCAGGTCTGCTGCTTAGGTCTGCTGCTGCTGCCACTGCGTCCCACTGTCAGTCACTGCATGTTCTCTGCAGGGAAACGGCACATCGGCGAGCCGGGGAAGCCTCACCCCGCCTGTGGGTCTCAGCAACCTAGGTGTGGGACAACGTTTGGGCATCCCCCCCTCTCTCCCATCCCCCGTCAGTCATCTACGGTGCGCCCATAGGTACGCAGGGAGAGAGAGGGGCCCAAGCCGCAACGGCTCAGTTGCCCACACCTTACCTTGCCCACAGGCAGGGCCGTCAGCTGCTCCCCTCTCCGCCGCTTCCCCTCAGTGCGTGTGTCCTCAGTGTGTGTGTTCCCCTCAGTGCGTGTTCCTCGTGCCTTCCTGTATCGACAGTTCATATACTTCCCCCAAACAGGTTAAGTCCCTCCTCTGGTGCTGTTCAATTGGTCAGCTCAGCTCCATCTATTTTCTAATAGGCCCCCCGCACTGCCTGTCTTTCTTGTGCTCCATCCAGCACAGATTGGTGCCAATAGACAACAGGTGTGCAGTGGTGATCAAGCTTGAGACAATTAACACAAAACCACGTCTAGAAAATAAAAGCATGCATCAGTTCAAAAGGAAACATAACAACTCCAAAAATAATTAAACACTGCAAAAGAAAGAATAAAGAAATACAAAAACATTGTCTCACCGCCCGGCTCACATCCCCCCACACTTTTCTGTTGGCAGTCCCTTGCCACACGGCATTAGTCTCTGTATCGGGCAGGCGGTTGGCCCAGGTTCGTTCTGGTTGAACGCCGAAGAAGTCCATCAAATCCCGCACCTGGGGGAGGCCCAGGCTGCTCTGTGGGTGGGAACCCATAAAAGAAAGGCACTGGGAGTCCAAATATGTAAAGATTTTACGCACTGTATCCCTTTCATCATCGTCTAGGACATTACTTGTCGTTTAGCTTCCCCAGCTAGGGCATCAAGAACAATATCCACCTTCCTAGCTTCAGCAAGTTCTTGTGCTCCCAATAACCCTCCAATTTGCTCTTTCCACTCTGAATACCTTAAATCATCAGCAGTGCCTTTAAACTTTGGCAGCCATGGGGCCCCGGGAAAAACTGGCATCATCATGTTCACTTTTTTTTTTACACCACAACTGCTCTCTGTAACCCGATCCTGCCGACAACGCCAAATGTGACGCCCGTGGTGGGCTTGTAGGCGTGCACTCAATTTAAAACCGACAACGCCACCTAGGTTTGAAGAGCCTAGGACTCTTTTAAATAACACAAAAGGGATCTAAAAACAGGTTCGTTCCATCGGGTGGAGAGCAGTTAAAACCAGTGGTGTATCAAAAAAAGGTGAACAAGGACACAGTGCAAGGAATAACAGTTTTTAATGGCTAAAATATAAAATGCAACAACGGGGATCACCTAAGTCTAAAAATAAAAGACAGGGGGTTAAAACTGCAGCAGCTAAAATGTCTTCGTTAAAATACAGCAGCTCAAATGGTCCAGCTAAAACTCTGGGCCAAGCCCATAAAGTGCTTGTGCTGGATGACTGGGGGAATCCGGAGTCCACCGTGCAGGGGGGGCCTCCTCTCCTCTTCGGTCAGACCTACAGACACAAACTGTAGGGGAGTCAACCGTCCTTTGCTTACATCCTGCTTATTACACGTCTACACCACAAGCACATGGAACACCGAGAAGGTCAAAGACTTACGCGGAAGGGAGAGTTTACACTCTCCCTCTGCTGGCCGCTAGCGAGCGGTGCTCCAAGGCTGGGTTTGGGTTGAGTTTCGGTCCGGCCCACTGCTCCTTCTGGTCTGCTGCTGCTGGGCTGCTGCTAGGTCTGCTGCTTCAGGTCTGCTGCTTAGGTCTGCTGCTGCTGCCACTGCGTCCCACTGTCAGTCACTGCATGTTCTCTGCAGGGAAACGGCACATCGGCGAGCCGGGGAAGCCTCACCCCGCCTGTGGGTCTCAGCAACCTAGGTGTGGGACAACGTTTGGGCATCCCCCCCTCTCTCCCATCCCCCGTCAGTCATCTACGGTGCGCCCATAGGTACGCAGGGAGAGAGAGGGGCCCAAGCCGCAACGGCTCAGTTGCCCACACCTTACCTTGCCCACAGGCAGGGCCGTCAGCTGCTCCCCTCTCCGCCGCTTCCCCTCAGTGCGTGTGTCCTCAGTGTGTGTGTTCCCCTCAGTGCGTGTTCCTCGTGCCTTCCTGTATCGACAGTTCATATACTTCCCCCAAACAGGTTAAGTCCCTCCTCTGGTGCTGTTCAATTGGTCAGCTCAGCTCCATCTATTTTCTAATAGGCCCCCCGCACTGCCTGTCTTTCTTGTGCTCCATCCAGCACAGATTGGTGCCAATAGACAACAGGTGTGCAGTGGTGATCAAGCTTGAGACAATTAACACAAAACCACGTCTAGAAAATAAAAGCATGCATCAGTTCAAAAGGAAACATAACAACTCCAAAAATAATTAAACACTGCAAAAGAAAGAATAAAGAAATACAAAAACATTGTCTCACCGCCCGGCTCACATCCCCCCACACTTTTCTGTTGGCAGTCCCTTGCCACACGGCATTAGTCTCTGTATCGGGCAGGCGTTGGCCCAGGTTCGTTCTGGTTGAACGCCGAAGAAGTCCATCAAATCCCGCACCTGGGGGAGGCCCAGGCTGCTCTGTGGGTGGGAACCCATAAAAGAAAGGCCCTGGGAGTCCAAATATGTAAAGATTTTACGCACTGTATCCCTTTCATCATCGTCTAGGACATTACTTGTCGTTTAGCTTCCCCAGCTAGGGCATCAAGAACAATATCCACCTTCCTAGCTTCAGCAAGTTCTTGTGCTCCCAATAACCCTCCAATTTGCTCTTTCCACTCTGAATACCTTAAATCATCAGCAGTGCCTTTAAACTTTGGCAGCCATGGGGCCCCGGGAAAAACTGGCATCATCATGTTCACTTTTTTTTTTACACCACAACTGCTCTCTGTAACCCGATCCTGCCGACAACGCCAAATGTGACGCCCGTGGTGGGCTTGTAGGCGTGCACTCAATTTAAAACCGACAACGCCACCTAGGTTTGAAGAGCCTAGGACTCTTTTAAATAACACAAAAGGGATCTAAAAACAGGTTCGTTCCATCGGGTGGAGAGCAGTTAAAACCAGTGGTGTATCAAAAAAAGGTGAACAAGGACACAGTGCAAGGAATAACAGTTTTTAATGGCTAAAATATAAAATGCAACAACGGGGATCACCTAAGTCTAAAAATAAAAGACAGGGGGTTAAAACTGCAGCAGCTAAAATGTCTTCGTTAAAATACAGCAGCTCAAATGGTCCAGCTAAAACTCTGGGCCAAGCCCATAAAGTGCTCGTGCTGGATGACTGGGGGAATCCGGAGTCCACCGTGCAGGGGGGGCCTCCTCTCCTCTTCGGTCAGACCTACAGACACAAACTGTAGGGGAGTCAACCGTCCTTTGCTTACATCCTGCTTATTACACGTCTACACCACAAGCACATGGAACACCGAGAAGGTCAAAGACTTACGCGGAAGGGAGAGTTTACACTCTCCCTCTGCTGGCCGCTAGCGAGCGGTGCTCCAAGGCTGGGTTTGGGTTGAGTTTCGGTCCGGCCCACTGCTCCTTCTGGTCTGCTGCTACTGGGCTGCTGCTAGGTCTGCTGCTTCAGGTCTGCTGCTTAGGTCTGCTGCTGCTGCCACTGCGTCCCACTGTCAGTCACTGCATGTTCTCTGCAGGGAAACGGCACATCGGCGAGCCGGGGAAGCCTCACCCCGCCTGTGGGTCTCAGCAACCTAGGTGTGGGACAACGTTTGGGCATCCCCCCCTCTCTCCCATCCCCCGTCAGTCATCTACGGTGCGCCCATAGGTACGCAGGGAGAGAGAGGGGCCCAAGCCGCAACGGCTCAGTTGCCCACACCTTACCTTGCCCACAGGCAGGGCCGTCAGCTGCTCCCCTCTCCGCCGCTTCCCCTCAGTGCGTGTGTCCTCAGTGTGTGTGTTCCCCTCAGTGCGTGTTCCTCGTGCCTTCCTGTATCGACAGTTCATATACTTCCCCCAAACAGGTTAAGTCCCTCCTCTGGTGCTGTTCAATTGGTCAGCTCAGCTCCATCTATTTTCTAATAGGCCCCCCGCACTGCCTGTCTTTCTTGTGCTCCATCCAGCACAGATTGGTGCCAATAGACAACAGGTGTGCAGTGGTGATCAAGCTTGAGACAATTAACACAAAACCACGTCTAGAAAATAAAAGCATGCATCAGTTCAAAAGGAAACATAACAACTCCAAAAATAATTAAACACTGCAAAAGAAAGAATAAAGAAATACAAAAACATTGTCTCACCGCCCGGCTCACATCCCCCCACACTTTTCTGTTGGCAGTCCCTTGCCACACGGCATTAGTCTCTGTATCGGGCAGGCGGTTGGCCCAGGTTCGTTCTGGTTGAACGCCGAAGAAGTCCATCAAATCCCGCACCTGGGGGAGGCCCAGGCTGCTCTGTGGGTGGGAACCCATAAAATAAAGGCCCTGGGAGTCCAAATATGTAAAGATTTTACGCACTGTATCCCTTTCATCATCGTCTAGGACATTACTTGTCGTTTAGCTTCCCCAGCTAGGGCATCAAGAACAATATCCACCTTCCTAGCTTCAGCAAGTTCTTGTGCTCCCAATAACCCTCCAATTTGCTCTTTCCACTCTGAATACCTTAAATCATCAGCAGTGCCTTTAAACTTTGGCAGCCATGGGGCCCCGGGAAAAACTGGCATCATCATGTTCACTTTTTTTTTTACACCACAACTGCTCTCTGTAACCCGATCCTGCCGACAACGCCAAATGTGACGCCCGTGGTGGGCTTGTAGGCGTGCACTCAATTTAAAACCGACAACGCCACCTAGGTTTGAAGAGCCTAGGACTCTTTTAAATAACACAAAAGGGATCTAAAAACAGGTTCGTTCCATCGGGTGGAGAGCAGTTAAAACCAGTGGTGTATCAAAAAAAGGTGAACAAGGACACAGTGCAAGGAATAACAGTTTTTAATGGCTAAAATATAAAATGCAACAACGGGGATCACCTAAGTCTAAAAATAAAAGACAGGGGGTTAAAACTGCAGCAGCTAAAATGTCTTCGTTAAAATACAGCAGCTCAAATGGTCCAGCTAAAACTCTGGGCCAAGCCCATAAAGTGCTCGTGCTGGATGACTGGGGGAATCCGGAGTCCACCGTGCAGGGGGGGCCTCCTCTCCTCTTCGGTCAGACCTACAGACACAAACTGTAGGGGAGTCAACCGTCCTTTGCTTACATCCTGCTTATTACACGTCTACACCACAAGCACATGGAACACCGAGAAGGTCAAAGACTTACGCGGAAGGGAGAGTTTACACTCTCCCTCTGCTGGCCGCTAGCGAGCGGTGCTCCAAGGCTGGGTTTGGGTTGAGTTTCGGTCCGGCCCACTGCTCCTTCTGGTCTGCTGCTACTGGGCTGCTGCTAGGTCTGCTGCTTCAGGTCTGCTGCTTAGGTCTGCTGCTGCTGCCACTGCGTCCCACTGTCAGTCACTGCATGTTCTCTGCAGGGAAACGGCACATCGGCGAGCCGGGGAAGCCTCACCCCGCCTGTGGGTCTCAGCAACCTAGGTGTGGGACAACGTTTGGGCATCCCCCCCTCTCTCCCATCCCCCGTCAGTCATCTACGGTGCGCCCATAGGTACGCAGGGAGAGAGAGGGGCCCAAGCCGCAACGGCTCAGTTGCCCACACCTTACCTTGCCCACAGGCAGGGCCGTCAGCTGCTCCCCTCTCCGCCGCTTCCCCTCAGTGCGTGTGTCCTCAGTGTGTGTGTTCCCCTCAGTGCGTGTTCCTCGTGCCTTCCTGTATCGACAGTTCATATACTTCCCCCAAACAGGTTAAGTCCCTCCTCTGGTGCTGTTCAATTGGTCAGCTCAGCTCCATCTATTTTCTAATAGGCCCCCCGCACTGCCTGTCTTTCTTGTGCTCCATCCAGCACAGATTGGTGCCAATAGACAACAGGTGTGCAGTGGTGATCAAGCTTGAGACAATTAACACAAAACCACGTCTAGAAAATAAAAGCATGCATCAGTTCAAAAGGAAACATAACAACTCCAAAAATAATTAAACACTGCAAAAGAAAGAATAAAGAAATACAAAAACATTGTCTCACCGCCCGGCTCACATCCCCCCACACTTTTCTGTTGGCAGTCCCTTGCCACACGGCATTAGTCTCTGTATCGGGCAGGCGGTTGGCCCAGGTTCGTTCTGGTTGAACGCCGAAGAAGTCCATCAAATCCCGCACCTGGGGGAGGCCCAGGCTGCTCTGTGGGTGGGAACCCATAAAATAAAGGCCCTGGGAGTCCAAATATGTAAAGATTTTACGCACTGTATCCCTTTCATCATCGTCTAGGACATTACTTGTCGTTTAGCTTCCCCAGCTAGGGCATCAAGAACAATATCCACCTTCCTAGCTTCAGCAAGTTCTTGTGCTCCCAATAACCCTCCAATTTGCTCTTTCCACTCTGAATACCTTAAATCATCAGCAGTGCCTTTAAACTTTGGCAGCCATGGGGCCCCGGGAAAAACTGGCATCATCATGTTCACTTTTTTTTTTACACCACAACTGCTCTCTGTAACCCGATCCTGCCGACAACGCCAAATGTGACGCCCGTGGTGGGCTTGTAGGCGTGCACTCAATTTAAAACCGACAACGCCACCTAGGTTTGAAGAGCCTAGGACTCTTTTAAATAACACAAAAGGGATCTAAAAACAGGTTCGTTCCATCGGGTGGAGAGCAGTTAAAACCAGTGGTGTATCAAAAAAAGGTGAACAAGGACACAGTGCAAGGAATAACAGTTTTTAATGGCTAAAATATAAAATGCAACAACGGGGATCACCTAAGTCTAAAAATAAAAGACAGGGGGTTAAAACTGCAGCAGCTAAAATGTCTTCGTTAAAATACAGCAGCTCAAATGGTCCAGCTAAAACTCTGGGCCAAGCCCATAAAGTGCTCGTGCTGGATGACTGGGGGAATCCGGAGTCCACCGTGCAGGGGGGGCCTCCTCTCCTCTTCGGTCAGACCTACAGACACAAACTGTAGGGGAGTCAACCGTCCTTTGCTTACATCCTGCTTATTACACGTCTACACCACAAGCACATGGAACACCGAGAAGGTCAAAGACTTACGCGGAAGGGAGAGTTTACACTCTCCCTCTGCTGGCCGCTAGCGAGCGGTGCTCCAAGGCTGGGTTTGGGTTGAGTTTCGGTCCGGCCCACTGCTCCTTCTGGTCTGCTGCTACTGGGCTGCTGCTAGGTCTGCTGCTTCAGGTCTGCTGCTTAGGTCTGCTGCTGCTGCCACTGCGTCCCACTGTCAGTCACTGCATGTTCTCTGCAGGGAAACGGCACATCGGCGAGCCGGGGAAGCCTCACCCCGCCTGTGGGTCTCAGCAACCTAGGTGTGGGACAACGTTTGGGCATCCCCCCCTCTCTCCCATCCCCCGTCAGTCATCTATGGTGCGCCCATAGGTACGCAGGGAGAGAGAGGGGCCCAAGCCGCAACGGCTCAGTTGCCCACACCTTACCTTGCCCACAGGCAGGGCCGTCAGCTGCTCCCCTCTCCGCCGCTTCCCCTCAGTGCGTGTGTCCTCAGTGTGTGTGTTCCCCTCAGTGCGTGTTCCTCGTGCCTTCCTGTATCGACAGTTCATATACTTCCCCCAAACAGGTTAAGTCCCTCCTCTGGTGCTGTTCAATTGGTCAGCTCAGCTCCATCTATTTTCTAATAGGCCCCCCGCACTGCCTGTCTTTCTTGTGCTCCATCCAGCACAGATTGGTGCCAATAGACAACAGGTGTGCAGTGGTGATCAAGCTTGAGACAATTAACACAAAACCACGTCTAGAAAATAAAAGCATGCATCAGTTCAAAAGGAAACATAACAACTCCAAAAATAATTAAACACTGCAAAAGAAAGAATAAAGAAATACAAAAACATTGTCTCACCGCCCGGCTCACATCCCCCCACACTTTTCTGTTGGCAGTCCCTTGCCACACGGCATTAGTCTCTGTATCGGGCAGGCGGTTGGCCCAGGTTCGTTCTGGTTTAACGCCGAAGAAGTCCATCAAATCCCGCACCTGGGGGAGGCCCAGGCTGCTCTGTGGGTGGGAACCCATAAAAGAAAGGCCCTGGGAGTCCAAATATGTAAAGATTTTACGCACTGTATCCCTTTCATCATCGTCTAGGACATTACTTGTCGTTTAGCTTCCCCAGCTAGGGCATCAAGAACAATATCCACCTTCCTAGCTTCAGCAAGTTCTTGTGCTCCCAATAACCCTCCAATTTGCTCTTTCCACTCTGAATACCTTAAATCATCAGCAGTGCCTTTAAACTTTGGCAGCCATGGGGCCCCGGGAAAAACTGGCATCATCATGTTCACTTTTTTTTTTACACCACAACTGCTCTCTGTAACCCGATCCTGCCGACAACGCCAAATGTGACGCCCGTGGTGGGCTTGTAGGCGTGCACTCAATTTAAAACCGACAACGCCACCTAGGTTTGAAGAGCCTAGGACTCTTTTAAATAACACAAAAGGGATCTAAAAACAGGTTCGTTCCATCGGGTGGAGAGCAGTTAAAACCAGTGGTGTATCAAAAAAAGGTGAACAAGGACACAGTGCAAGGAATAACAGTTTTTAATGGCTAAAATATAAAATGCAACAACGGGGATCACCTAAGTCTAAAAATAAAAGACAGGGGGTTAAAACTGCAGCAGCTAAAATGTCTTCGTTAAAATACAGCAGCTCAAATGGTCCAGCTAAAACTCTGGGCCAAGCCCATAAAGTGCTCGTGCTGGATGACTGGGGGAATCCGGAGTCCACCGTGCAGGGGGGGCCTCCTCTCCTCTTCGGTCAGACCTACAGACACAAACTGTAGGGGAGTCAACCGTCCTTTGCTTACATCCTGCTTATTACACGTCTACACCACAAGCACATGGAACACCGAGAAGGTCAAAGACTTACGCGGAAGGGAGAGTTTACACTCTCCCTCTGCTGGCCGCTAGCGAGCGGTGCTCCAAGGCTGGGTTTGGGTTGAGTTTCGGTCCGGCCCACTGCTCCTTCTGGTCTGCTGCTACTGGGCTGCTGCTAGGTCTGCTGCTTCAGGTCTGCTGCTTAGGTCTGCTGCTGCTGCCACTGCGTCCCACTGTCAGTCACTGCATGTTCTCTGCAGGGAAACGGCACATCGGCGAGCCGGGGAAGCCTCACCCCGCCTGTGGGTCTCAGCAACCTAGGTGTGGGACAACGTTTGGGCATCCCCCCCTCTCTCCCATCCCCCGTCAGTCATCTACGGTGCGCCCATAGGTACGCAGGGAGAGAGAGGGGCCCAAGCCGCAACGGCTCAGTTGCCCACACCTTACCTTGCCCACAGGCAGGGCCGTCAGCTGCTCCCCTCTCCGCCGCTTCCCCTCAGTGCGTGTGTCCTCAGTGTGTGTGTTCCCCTCAGTGCGTGTTCCTCGTGCCTTCCTGTATCGACAGTTCATATACTTCCCCCAAACAGGTTAAGTCCCTCCTCTGGTGCTGTTCAATTGGTCAGCTCAGCTCCATCTATTTTCTAATAGGCCCCCCGCACTGCCTGTCTTTCTTGTGCTCCATCCAGCACAGATTGGTGCCAATAGACAACAGGTGTGCAGTGGTGATCAAGCTTGAGACAATTAACACAAAACCACGTCTAGAAAATAAAAGCATGCATCAGTTCAAAAGGAAACATAACAACTCCAAAAATAATTAAACACTGCAAAAGAAAGAATAAAGAAATACAAAAACATTGTCTCACCGCCCGGCTCACATCCCCCCACACTTTTCTGTTGGCAGTCCCTTGCCACACGGCATTAGTCTCTGTATCGGGCAGGCGGTTGGCCCAGGTTCGTTCTGGTTGAACGCCGAAGAAGTCCATCAAATCCCGCACCTGGGGGAGGCCCAGGCTGCTCTGTGGGTGGGAACCCATAAAAGAAAGGCCCTGGGAGTCCAAATATGTAAAGATTTTACGCACTGTATCCCTTTCATCATCGTCTAGGACATTACTTGTCGTTTAGCTTCCCCAGCTAGGGCATCAAGAACAATATCCACCTTCCTAGCTTCAGCAAGTTCTTGTGCTCCCAATAACCCTCCAATTTGCTCTTTCCACTCTGAATACCTTAAATCATCAGCAGTGCCTTTAAACTTTGGCAGCCATGGGGCCCCGGGAAAAACTGGCATCATCATGTTCACTTTTTTTTTTACACCACAACTGCTCTCTGTAACCCGATCCTGCCGACAACGCCAAATGTGACGCCCGTGGTGGGCTTGTAGGCGTGCACTCAATTTAAAACCGACAACGCCACCTAGGTTTGAAGAGCCTAGGACTCTTTTAAATAACACAAAAGGGATCTAAAAACAGGTTCGTTCCATCGGGTGGAGAGCAGTTAAAACCAGTGGTGTATCAAAAAAAGGTGAACAAGGACACAGTGCAAGGAATAACAGTTTTTAATGGCTAAAATATAAAATGCAACAACGGGGATCACCTAAGTCTAAAAATAAAAGACAGGGGGTTAAAACTGCAGCAGCTAAAATGTCTTCGTTAAAATACAGCAGCTCAAATGGTCCAGCTAAAACTCTGGGCCAAGCCCATAAAGTGCTCGTGCTGGATGACTGGGGGACTCCGGAGTCCACCGTGCAGGGGGGGCCTCCTCTCCTCTTCGGTCAGACCTACAGACACAAACTGTAGGGGAGTCAACCGTCCTTTGCTTACATCCTGCTTATTACACGTCTACACCACAAGCACATGGAACACCGAGAAGGTCAAAGACTTACGCGGAAGGGAGAGTTTACACTCTCCCTCTGCTGGCCGCTAGCGAGCGGTGCTCCAAGGCTGGGTTTGGGTTGAGTTTCGGTCCGGCCCACTGCTCCTTCTGGTCTGCTGCTGCTGGGCTGCTGCTAGGTCTGCTGCTTCAGGTCTGCTGCTTAGGTCTGCTGCTGCTGCCACTGCGTCCCACTGTCAGTCACTGCATGTTCTCTGCAGGGAAACGGCACATCGGCGAGCCGGGGAAGCCTCACCCCGCCTGTGGGTCTCAGCAACCTAGGTGTGGGACAACGTTTGGGCATCCCCCCCTCTCTCCCATCCCCCGTCAGTCATCTACGGTGCGCCCATAGGTACGCAGGGAGAGAGAGGGGCCCAAGCCGCAACGGCTCAGTTGCCCACACCTTACCTTGCCCACAGGCAGGGCCGTCAGCTGCTCCCCTCTCCGCCGCTTCCCCTCAGTGCGTGTGTCCTCAGTGTGTGTGTTCCCCTCAGTGCGTGTTCCTCGTGCCTTCCTGTATCGACAGTTCATATACTTCCCCCAAACAGGTTAAGTCCCTCCTCTGGTGCTGTTCAATTGGTCAGCTCAGCTCCATCTATTTTCTAATAGGCCCCCCGCACTGCCTGTCTTTCTTGTGCTCCATCCAGCACAGATTGGTGCCAATAGACAACAGGTGTGCAGTGGTGATCAAGCTTGAGACAATTAACACAAAACCACGTCTAGAAAATAAAAGCATGCATCAGTTCAAAAGGAAACATAACAACTCCAAAAATAATTAAACACTGCAAAAGAAAGAATAAAGAAATACAAAAACATTGTCTCACCGCCCGGCTCACATCCCCCCACACTTTTCTGTTGGCAGTCCCTTGCCACACGGCATTAGTCTCTGTATCGGGCAGGCGGTTGGCCCAGGTTCGTTCTGGTTGAACGCCGAAGAAGTCCATCAAATCCCGCACCTGGGGGAGGCCCAGGCTGCTCTGTGGGTGGGAACCCATAAAAGAAAGGCCCTGGGAGTCCAAATATGTAAAGATTTTACGCACTGTATCCCTTTCATCATCGTCTAGGACATTACTTGTCGTTTAGCTTCCCCAGCTAGGGCATCAAGAACAATATCCACCTTCCTAGCTTCAGCAAGTTCTTGTGCTCCCAATAACCCTCCAATTTGCTCTTTCCACTCTGAATACCTTAAATCATCAGCAGTGCCTTTAAACTTTGGCAGCCATGGGGCCCCGGGAAAAACTGGCATCATCATGTTCACTTTTTTTTTTACACCACAACTGCTCTCTGTAACCCGATCCTGCCGACAACGCCAAATGTGACGCCCGTGGTGGGCTTGTAGGCGTGCACTCAATTTAAAACCGACAACGCCACCTAGGTTTGAAGAGCCTAGGACTCTTTTAAATAACACAAAAGGGATCTAAAAACAGGTTCGTTCCATCGGGTGGAGAGCAGTTAAAACCAGTGGTGTATCAAAAAAAGGTGAACAAGGACACAGTGCAAGGAATAACAGTTTTTAATGGCTAAAATATAAAATGCAACAACGGGGATCACCTAAGTCTAAAAATAAAAGACAGGGGGTTAAAACTGCAGCAGCTAAAATGTCTTCGTTAAAATACAGCAGCTCAAATGGTCCAGCTAAAACTCTGGGCCAAGCCCATAAAGTGCTCGTGCTGGATGACTGGGGGAATCCGGAGTCCACCGTGCAGGGGGGGCCTCCTCTCCTCTTCGGTCAGACCTACAGACACAAACTGTAGGGGAGTCAACCGTCCTTTGCTTACATCCTGCTTATTACACGTCTACACCACAAGCACATGGAACACCGAGAAGGTCAAAGACTTACGCGGAAGGGAGAGTTTACACTCTCCCTCTGCTGGCCGCTAGCGAGCGGTGCTCCAAGGCTGGGTTTGGGTTGAGTTTCGGTCCGGCCCACTGCTCCTTCTGGTCTGCTGCTGCTGGGCTGCTGCTAGGTCTGCTGCTTCAGGTCTGCTGCTTAGGTCTGCTGCTGCTGCCACTGCGTCCCACTGTCAGTCACTGCATGTTCTCTGCAGGGAAACGGCACATCGGCGAGCCGGGGAAGCCTCACCCCGCCTGTGGGTCTCAGCAACCTAGGTGTGGGACAACGTTTGGGCATCCCCCCCTCTCTCCCATCCCCCGTCAGTCATCTACGGTGCGCCCATAGGTACGCAGGGAGAGAGAGGGGCCCAAGCCGCAACGGCTCAGTTGCCCACACCTTACCTTGCCCACAGGCAGGGCCGTCAGCTGCTCCCCTCTCCGCCGCTTCCCCTCAGTGCGTGTGTCCTCAGTGTGTGTGTTCCCCTCAGTGCGTGTTCCTCGTGCCTTCCTGTATCGACAGTTCATATACTTCCCCCAAACAGGTTAAGTCCCTCCTCTGGTGCTGTTCAATTGGTCAGCTCAGCTCCATCTATTTTCTAATAGGCCCCCCGCACTGCCTGTCTTTCTTGTGCTCCATCCAGCACAGATTGGTGCCAATAGACAACAGGTGTGCAGTGGTGATCAAGCTTGAGACAATTAACACAAAACCACGTCTAGAAAATAAAAGCATGCATCAGTTCAAAAGGAAACATAACAACTCCAAAAATAATTAAACACTGCAAAAGAAAGAATAAAGAAATACAAAAACATTGTCTCACCGCCCGGCTCACATCCCCCCACACTTTTCTGTTGGCAGTCCCTTGCCACACGGCATTAGTCTCTGTATCGGGCAGGCGGTTGGCCCAGGTTCGTTCTGGTTGAACGCCGAAGAAGTCCATCAAATCCCGCACCTGGGGGAGGCCCAGGCTGCTCTGTGGGTGGGAACCCATAAAAGAAAGGCCCTGGGAGTCCAAATATGTAAAGATTTTACGCACTGTATCCCTTTCATCATCGTCTAGGACATTACTTGTCGTTTAGCTTCCCCAGCTAGGGCATCAAGAACAATATCCACCTTCCTAGCTTCAGCAAGTTCTTGTGCTCCCAATAACCCTCCAATTTGCTCTTTCCACTCTGAATACCTTAAATCATCAGCAGTGCCTTTAAACTTTGGCAGCCATGGGGCCCCGGGAAAAACTGGCATCATCATGTTCACTTTTTTTTTTACACCACAACTGCTCTCTGTAACCCGATCCTGCCGACAACGCCAAATGTGACGCCCGTGGTGGGCTTGTAGGCGTGCACTCAATTTAAAACCGACAACGCCACCTAGGTTTGAAGAGCCTAGGACTCTTTTAAATAACACAAAAGGGATCTAAAAACAGGTTCGTTCCATCGGGTGGAGAGCAGTTAAAACCAGTGGTGTATCAAAAAAAGGTGAACAAGGACACAGTGCAAGGAATAACAGTTTTTAATGGCTAAAATATAAAATGCAACAACAGGGATCACCTAAGTCTAAAAATAAAAGACAGGGGGTTAAAACTGCAGCAGCTAAAATGTCTTCGTTAAAATACAGCAGCTCAAATGGTCCAGCTAAAACTCTGGGCCAAGCCCATAAAGTGCTCGTGCTGGATGACTGGGGGAATCCGGAGTCCACCGTGCAGGGGGGGCCTCCTCTCCTCTTCGGTCAGACCTACAGACACAAACTGTAGGGGAGTCAACCGTCCTTTGCTTACATCCTGCTTATTACACGTCTACACCACAAGCACATGGAACACCGAGAAGGTCAAAGACTTACGCGGAAGGGAGAGTTTACACTCTCCCTCTGCTGGCCGCTAGCGAGCGGTGCTCCAAGGCTGGGTTTGGGTTGAGTTTCGGTCCGGCCCACTGCTCCTTCTGGTCTGCTGCTACTGGGCTGCTGCTAGGTCTGCTGCTTCAGGTCTGCTGCTTAGGTCTGCTGCTGCTGCCACTGCGTCCCACTGTCAGTCACTGCATGTTCTCTGCAGGGAAACGGCACATCGGCGAGCCGGGGAAGCCTCACCCCGCCTGTGGGTCTCAGCAACCTAGGTGTGGGACAACGTTTGGGCATCCCCCCCTCTCTCCCATCCCCCGTCAGTCATCTACGGTGCGCCCATAGGTACGCAGGGAGAGAGAGGGGCCCAAGCCGCAACGGCTCAGTTGCCCACACCTTACCTTGCCCACAGGCAGGGCCGTCAGCTGCTCCCCTCTCCGCCGCTTCCCCTCAGTGCGTGTGTCCTCAGTGTGTGTGTTCCCCTCAGTGCGTGTTCCTCGTGCCTTCCTGTATCGACAGTTCATATACTTCCCCCAAACAGGTTAAGTCCCTCCTCTGGTGCTGTTCAATTGGTCAGCTCAGCTCCATCTATTTTCTAATAGGCCCCCCGCACTGCCTGTCTTTCTTGTGCTCCATCCAGCACAGATTGGTGCCAATAGACAACAGGTGTGCAGTGGTGATCAAGCTTGAGACAATTAACACAAAACCACGTCTAGAAAATAAAAGCATGCATCAGTTCAAAAGGAAACATAACAACTCCAAAAATAATTAAACACTGCAAAAGAAAGAATAAAGAAATACAAAAACATTGTCTCACCGCCCGGCTCACATCCCCCCACACTTTTCTGTTGGCAGTCCCTTGCCACACGGCATTAGTCTCTGTATCGGGCAGGCGGTTGGCCCAGGTTCGTTCTGGTTGAACGCCGAAGAAGTCCATCAAATCCCGCACCTGGGGGAGGCCCAGGCTGCTCTGTGGGTGGGAACCCATAAAAGAAAGGCCCTGGGAGTCCAAATATGTAAAGATTTTACGCACTGTATCCCTTTCATCATCGTCTAGGACATTACTTGTCGTTTAGCTTCCCCAGCTAGGGCATCAAGAACAATATCCACCTTCCTAGCTTCAGCAAGTTCTTGTGCTCCCAATAACCCTCCAATTTGCTCTTTCCACTCTGAATACCTTAAATCATCAGCAGTGCCTTTAAACTTTGGCAGCCATGGGGCCCCGGGAAAAACTGGCATCATCATGTTCACTTTTTTTTTTACACCACAACTGCTCTCTGTAACCCGATCCTGCCGACAACGCCAAATGTGACGCCCGTGGTGGGCTTGTAGGCGTGCACTCAATTTAAAACCGACAACGCCACCTAGGTTTGAAGAGCCTAGGACTCTTTTAAATAACACAAAAGGGATCTAAAAACAGGTTCGTTCCATCGGGTGGAGAGCAGTTAAAACCAGTGGTGTATCAAAAAAAGGTGAACAAGGACACAGTGCAAGGAATAACAGTTTTTAATGGCTAAAATATAAAATGCAACAACAGGGATCACCTAAGTCTAAAAATAAAAGACAGGGGGTTAAAACTGCAGCAGCTAAAATGTCTTCGTTAAAATACAGCAGCTCAAATGGTCCAGCTAAAACTCTGGGCCAAGCCCATAAAGTGCTCGTGCTGGATGACTGGGGGAATCCGGAGTCCACCGTGCAGGGGGGGCCTCCTCTCCTCTTCGGTCAGACCTACAGACACAAACTGTAGGGGAGTCAACCGTCCTTTGCTTACATCCTGCTTATTACACGTCTACACCACAAGCACATGGAACACCGAGAAGGTCAAAGACTTACGCGGAAGGGAGAGTTTACACTCTCCCTCTGCTGGCCGCTAGCGAGCGGTGCTCCAAGGCTGGGTTTGGGTTGAGTTTCGGTCCGGCCCACTGCTCCTTCTGGTCTGCTGCTGCTGGGCTGCTGCTAGGTCTGCTGCTTCAGGTCTGCTGCTTAGGTCTGCTGCTGCTGCCACTGCGTCCCACTGTCAGTCACTGCATGTTCTCTGCAGGGAAACGGCACATCGGCGAGCCGGGGAAGCCTCACCCCGCCTGTGGGTCTCAGCAACCTAGGTGTGGGACAACGTTTGGGCATCCCCCCCTCTCTCCCATCCCCCGTCAGTCATCTACGGTGCGCCCATAGGTACGCAGGGAGAGAGAGGGGCCCAAGCCGCAACGGCTCAGTTGCCCACACCTTACCTTGCCCACAGGCAGGGCCGTCAGCTGCTCCCCTCTCCGCCGCTTCCCCTCAGTGCGTGTGTCCTCAGTGTGTGTGTTCCCCTCAGTGCGTGTTCCTCGTGCCTTCCTGTATCGACAGTTCATATACTTCCCCCAAACAGGTTAAGTCCCTCCTCTGGTGCTGTTCAATTGGTGCTGTTCAATTGGTCTGTTCAATTGGTCATCAGTTCAAAAGGAAACATAACAACTCCAAAAATAATTAAACACTGCAAAAGAAAGAATAAAGAAATACAAAAACATTGTCTCACCGCCCGGCTCACATCCCCCCACACTTTTCTGTTGGCAGTCCCTTGCCACACGGCATTAGTCTCTGTATCGGGCAGGCGGTTGGCCCAGGTTCGTTCTGGCTGAACGCCGAAGAAGTCCATCAAATCCCGCACCTGGGGGAGGCCCAGGCTGCTCTGTGGGTGGGAACCCATAAAAGAAAGGCCCTGGGAGTCCAAATATGTAAAGATTTTACGCACTGTATCCCTTTCATCATCGTCTAGGACATTACTTGTCGTTTAGCTTCCCCAGCTAGGGCATCAAGAACAATATCCACCTTCCTAGCTTCAGCAAGTTCTTGTGCTCCCAATAACCCTCCAATTTGCTCTTTCCACTCTGAATACCTTAAATCATCAGCAGTGCCTTTAAACTTTGGCAGCCATGGGGCCCCGGGAAAAACTGGCATCATCATGTTCACTTTTTTTTTTTTTTTTTTTTTTACACCACAACTGCTCTCTGTAACCCGATCCTGCCGACAACGCCAAATGTGACGCCCGTGGTGGGCTTGTAGGCGTGCACTCAATTTAAAACCGACAACGCCACCTAGGTTTGAAGAGCCTAGGACTCTTTTAAATAACACAAAAGGGATCTAAAAACAGGTTCGTTCCATCGGGTGGAGAGCAGTTAAAACCAGTGGTGTATCAAAAAAAGGTGAACAAGGACACAGTGCAAGGAATAACAGTTTTTAATGGCTAAAATATAAAATGCAACAACAGGGATCACCTAAGTCTAAAAATAAAAGACAGGGGGTTAAAACTGCAGCAGCTAAAATGTCTTCGTTAAAATACAGCAGCTCAAATGGTCCAGCTAAAACTCTGGGCCAAGCCCATAAAGTGCTTGTGCTGGATGACTGGGGGAATCCGGAGTCCACCGTGCAGGGGGGGCCTCCTCTCCTCTTCGGTCAGACCTACAGACACAAACTGTAGGGGAGTCAACCGTCCTTTGCTTACATCCTGCTTATTACACGTCTACACCACAAGCACATGGAACACCGAGAAGGTCAAAGACTTACGCGGAAGGGAGAGTTTACACTCTCCCTCTGCTGGCCGCTAGCGAGCGGTGCTCCAAGGCTGGGTTTGGGTTGAGTTTCGGTCCGGCCCACTGCTCCTTCTGGTCTGCTGCTGCTGGGCTGCTGCTAGGTCTGCTGCTTCAGGTCTGCTGCTTAGGTCTGCTGCTGCTGCCACTGCGTCCCACTGTCAGTCACTGCATGTTCTCTGCAGGGAAACGGCACATCGGCGAGCCGGGGAAGCCTCACCCCGCCTGTGGGTCTCAGCAACCTAGGTGTGGGACAACGTTTGGGCATCCCCCCCTCTCTCCCATCCCCCGTCAGTCATCTACGGTGCGCCCATAGGTACGCAGGGAGAGAGAGGGGCCCAAGCCGCAACGGCTCAGTTGCCCACACCTTACCTTGCCCACAGGCAGGGCCGTCAGCTGCTCCCCTCTCCGCCGCTTCCCCTCAGTGCGTGTGTCCTCAGTGTGTGTGTTCCCCTCAGTGCGTGTTCCTCGTGCCTTCCTGTATCGACAGTTCATATACTTCCCCCAAACAGGTTAAGTCCCTCCTCTGGTGCTGTTCAATTGGTGCTGTTCAATTGGTCTGTTCAATTGGTCATCAGTTCAAAAGGAAACATAACAACTCCAAAAATAATTAAACACTGCAAAAGAAAGAATAAAGAAATACAAAAACATTGTCTCACCGCCCGGCTCACATCCCCCCACACTTTTCTGTTGGCAGTCCCTTGCCACACGGCATTAGTCTCTGTATCGGGCAGGCGGTTGGCCCAGGTTCGTTCTGGCTGAACGCCGAAGAAGTCCATCAAATCCCGCACCTGGGGGAGGCCCAGGCTGCTCTGTGGGTGGGAACCCATAAAAGAAAGGCCCTGGGAGTCCAAATATGTAAAGATTTTACGCACTGTATCCCTTTCATCATCGTCTAGGACATTACTTGTCGTTTAGCTTCCCCAGCTAGGGCATCAAGAACAATATCCACCTTCCTAGCTTCAGCAAGTTCTTGTGCTCCCAATAACCCTCCAATTTGCTCTTTCCACTCTGAATACCTTAAATCATCAGCAGTGCCTTTAAACTTTGGCAGCCATGGGGCCCCGGGAAAAACTGGCATCATCATGTTCACTTTTTTTTTTTTTTTTTTTTTTACACCACAACTGCTCTCTGTAACCCGATCCTGCCGACAACGCCAAATGTGACGCCCGTGGTGGGCTTGTAGGCGTGCACTCAATTTAAAACCGACAACGCCACCTAGGTTTGAAGAGCCTAGGACTCTTTTAAATAACACAAAAGGGATCTAAAAACAGGTTCGTTCCATCGGGTGGAGAGCAGTTAAAACCAGTGGTGTATCAAAAAAAGGTGAACAAGGACACAGTGCAAGGAATAACAGTTTTTAATGGCTAAAATATAAAATGCAACAACAGGGATCACCTAAGTCTAAAAATAAAAGACAGGGGGTTAAAACTGCAGCAGCTAAAATGTCTTCGTTAAAATACAGCAGCTCAAATGGTCCAGCTAAAACTCTGGGCCAAGCCCATAAAGTGCTTGTGCTGGATGACTGGGGGAATCCGGAGTCCACCGTGCAGGGGGGGCCTCCTCTCCTCTTCGGTCAGACCTACAGACACAAACTGTAGGGGAGTCAACCGTCCTTTGCTTACATCCTGCTTATTACACGTCTACACCACAAGCACATGGAACACCGAGAAGGTCAAAGACTTACGCGGAAGGGAGAGTTTACACTCTCCCTCTGCTGGCCGCTAGCGAGCGGTGCTCCAAGGCTGGGTTTGGGTTGAGTTTCGGTCCGGCCCACTGCTCCTTCTGGTCTGCTGCTGCTGGGCTGCTGCTAGGTCTGCTGCTTCAGGTCTGCTGCTTAGGTCTGCTGCTGCTGCCACTGCGTCCCACTGTCAGTCACTGCATGTTCTCTGCAGGGAAACGGCACATCGGCGAGCCGGGGAAGCCTCACCCCGCCTGTGGGTCTCAGCAACCTAGGTGTGGGACAACGTTTGGGCATCCCCCCCTCTCTCCCATCCCCCGTCAGTCATCTACGGTGCGCCCATAGGTACGCAGGGAGAGAGAGGGGCCCAAGCCGCAACGGCTCAGTTGCCCACACCTTACCTTGCCCACAGGCAGGGCCGTCAGCTGCTCCCCTCTCCGCCGCTTCCCCTCAGTGCGTGTGTCCTCAGTGTGTGTGTTCCCCTCAGTGCGTGTTCCTCGTGCCTTCCTGTATCGACAGTTCATATACTTCCCCCAAACAGGTTAAGTCCCTCCTCTGGTGCTGTTCAATTGGTCAGCTCAGCTCCATCTATTTTCTAATAGGCCCCCCGCACTGCCTGTCTTTCTTGTGCTCCATCCAGCACAGATTGGTGCCAATAGACAACAGGTGTGCAGTGGTGATCAAGCTTGAGACAATTAACACAAAACCACGTCTAGAAAATAAAAGCATGCATCAGTTCAAAAGGAAACATAACAACTCCAAAAATAATTAAACACTGCAAAAGAAAGAATAAAGAAATACAAAAACATTGTCTCACCGCCCGGCTCACATCCCCCCACACTTTTCTGTTGGCAGTCCCTTGCCACACGGCATTAGTCTCTGTATCGGGCAGGCGGTTGGCCCAGGTTCGTTCTGGTTGAACGCCGAAGAAGTCCATCAAATCCCGCACCTGGGGGAGGCCCAGGCTGCTCTGTGGGTGGGAACCCATAAAAGAAAGGCCCTGGGAGTCCAAATATGTAAAGATTTTACGCACTGTATCCCTTTCATCATCGTCTAGGACATTACTTGTCGTTTAGCTTCCCCAGCTAGGGCATCAAGAACAATATCCACCTTCCTAGCTTCAGCAAGTTCTTGTGCTCCCAATAACCCTCCAATTTGCTCTTTCCACTCTGAATACCTTAAATCATCAGCAGTGCCTTTAAACTTTGGCAGCCATGGGGCCCCGGGAAAAACTGGCATCATCATGTTCACTTTTTTTTTTACACCACAACTGCTCTCTGTAACCCGATCCTGCCGACAACGCCAAATGTGACGCCCGTGGTGGGCTTGTAGGCGTGCACTCAATTTAAAACCGACAACGCCACCTAGGTTTGAAGAGCCTAGGACTCTTTTAAATAACACAAAAGGGATCTAAAAACAGGTTCGTTCCATCGGGTGGAGAGCAGTTAAAACCAGTGGTGTATCAAAAAAAGGTGAACAAGGACACAGTGCAAGGAATAACAGTTTTTAATGGCTAAAATATAAAATGCAACAACGGGGATCACCTAAGTCTAAAAATAAAAGACAGGGGGTTAAAACTGCAGCAGCTAAAATGTCTTCGTTAAAATACAGCAGCTCAAATGGTCCAGCTAAAACTCTGGGCCAAGCCCATAAAGTGCTCGTGCTGGATGACTGGGGGAATCCGGAGTCCACCGTGCAGGGGGGGCCTCCTCTCCTCTTCGGTCAGACCTACAGACACAAACTGTAGGGGAGTCAACCGTCCTTTGCTTACATCCTGCTTATTACACGTCTACACCACAAGCACATGGAACACCGAGAAGGTCAAAGACTTACGCGGAAGGGAGAGTTTACACTCTCCCTCTGCTGGCCGCTAGCGAGCGGTGCTCCAAGGCTGGGTTTGGGTTGAGTTTCGGTCCGGCCCACTGCTCCTTCTGGTCTGCTGCTGCTGGGCTGCTGCTAGGTCTGCTGCTTCAGGTCTGCTGCTTAGGTCTGCTGCTGCTGCCACTGCGTCCCACTGTCAGTCACTGCATGTTCTCTGCAGGGAAACGGCACATCGGCGAGCCGGGGAAGCCTCACCCCGCCTGTGGGTCTCAGCAACCTAGGTGTGGGACAACGTTTGGGCATCCCCCCCTCTCTCCCATCCCCCGTCAGTCATCTACGGTGCGCCCATAGGTACGCAGGGAGAGAGAGGGGCCCAAGCCGCAACGGCTCAGTTGCCCACACCTTACCTTGCCCACAGGCAGGGCCGTCAGCTGCTCCCCTCTCCGCCGCTTCCCCTCAGTGCGTGTGTCCTCAGTGTGTGTGTTCCCCTCAGTGCGTGTTCCTCGTGCCTTCCTGTATCGACAGTTCATATACTTCCCCCAAACAGGTTAAGTCCCTCCTCTGGTGCTGTTCAATTGGTCAGCTCAGCTCCATCTATTTTCTAATAGGCCCCCCGCACTGCCTGTCTTTCTTGTGCTCCATCCAGCACAGATTGGTGCCAATAGACAACAGGTGTGCAGTGGTGATCAAGCTTGAGACAATTAACACAAAACCACGTCTAGAAAATAAAAGCATGCATCAGTTCAAAAGGAAACATAACAACTCCAAAAATAATTAAACACTGCAAAAGAAAGAATAAAGAAATACAAAAACATTGTCTCACCGCCCGGCTCACATCCCCCCACACTTTTCTGTTGGCAGTCCCTTGCCACACGGCATTAGTCTCTGTATCGGGCAGGCGGTTGGCCCAGGTTCGTTCTGGTTGAACGCCGAAGAAGTCCATCAAATCCCGCACCTGGGGGAGGCCCAGGCTGCTCTGTGGGTGGGAACCCATAAAAGAAAGGCCCTGGGAGTCCAAATATGTAAAGATTTTACGCACTGTATCCCTTTCATCATCGTCTAGGACATTACTTGTCGTTTAGCTTCCCCAGCTAGGGCATCAAGAACAATATCCACCTTCCTAGCTTCAGCAAGTTCTTGTGCTCCCAATAACCCTCCAATTTGCTCTTTCCACTCTGAATACCTTAAATCATCAGCAGTGCCTTTAAACTTTGGCAGCCATGGGGCCCCGGGAAAAACTGGCATCATCATGTTCACTTTTTTTTTTACACCACAACTGCTCTCTGTAACCCGATCCTGCCGACAACGCCAAATGTGACGCCCGTGGTGGGCTTGTAGGCGTGCACTCAATTTAAAACCGACAACGCCACCTAGGTTTGAAGAGCCTAGGACTCTTTTAAATAACACAAAAGGGATCTAAAAACAGGTTCGTTCCATCGGGTGGAGAGCAGTTAAAACCAGTGGTGTATCAAAAAAAGGTGAACAAGGACACAGTGCAAGGAATAACAGTTTTTAATGGCTAAAATATAAAATGCAACAACAGGGATCACCTAAGTCTAAAAATAAAAGACAGGGGGTTAAAACTGCAGCAGCTAAAATGTCTTCGTTAAAATACAGCAGCTCAAATGGTCCAGCTAAAACTCTGGGCCAAGCCCATAAAGTGCTCGTGCTGGATGACTGGGGGAATCCGGAGTCCACCGTGCAGGGGGGGCCTCCTCTCCTCTTCGGTCAGACCTACAGACACAAACTGTAGGGGAGTCAACCGTCCTTTGCTTACATCCTGCTTATTACACGTCTACACCACAAGCACATGGAACACCGAGAAGGTCAAAGACTTACGCGGAAGGGAGAGTTTACACTCTCCCTCTGCTGGCCGCTAGCGAGCGGTGCTCCAAGGCTGGGTTTGGGTTGAGTTTCGGTCCGGCCCACTGCTCCTTCTGGTCTGCTGCTACTGGGCTGCTGCTAGGTCTGCTGCTTCAGGTCTGCTGCTTAGGTCTGCTGCTGCTGCCACTGCGTCCCACTGTCAGTCACTGCATGTTCTCTGCAGGGAAACGGCACATCGGCGAGCCGGGGAAGCCTCACCCCGCCTGTGGGTCTCAGCAACCTAGGTGTGGGACAACGTTTGGGCATCCCCCCCTCTCTCCCATCCCCCGTCAGTCATCTACGGTGCGCCCATAGGTACGCAGGGAGAGAGAGGGGCCCAAGCCGCAACGGCTCAGTTGCCCACACCTTACCTTGCCCACAGGCAGGGCCGTCAGCTGCTCCCCTCTCCGCCGCTTCCCCTCAGTGCGTGTGTCCTCAGTGTGTGTGTTCCCCTCAGTGCGTGTTCCTCGTGCCTTCCTGTATCGACAGTTCATATACTTCCCCCAAACAGGTTAAGTCCCTCCTCTGGTGCTGTTCAATTGGTCAGCTCAGCTCCATCTATTTTCTAATAGGCCCCCCGCACTGCCTGTCTTTCTTGTGCTCCATCCAGCACAGATTGGTGCCAATAGACAACAGGTGTGCAGTGGTGATCAAGCTTGAGACAATTAACACAAAACCACGTCTAGAAAATAAAAGCATGCATCAGTTCAAAAGGAAACATAACAACTCCAAAAATAATTAAACACTGCAAAAGAAAGAATAAAGAAATACAAAAACATTGTCTCACCGCCCGGCTCACATCCCCCCACACTTTTCTGTTGGCAGTCCCTTGCCACACGGCATTAGTCTCTGTATCGGGCAGGCGGTTGGCCCAGGTTCGTTCTGGTTGAACGCCGAAGAAGTCCATCAAATCCCGCACCTGGGGGAGGCCCAGGCTGCTCTGTGGGTGGGAACCCATAAAAGAAAGGCCCTGGGAGTCCAAATATGTAAAGATTTTACGCACTGTATCCCTTTCATCATCGTCTAGGACATTACTTGTCGTTTAGCTTCCCCAGCTAGGGCATCAAGAACAATATCCACCTTCCTAGCTTCAGCAAGTTCTTGTGCTCCCAATAACCCTCCAATTTGCTCTTTCCACTCTGAATACCTTAAATCATCAGCAGTGCCTTTAAACTTTGGCAGCCATGGGGCCCCGGGAAAAACTGGCATCATCATGTTCACTTTTTTTTTTACACCACAACTGCTCTCTGTAACCCGATCCTGCCGACAACGCCAAATGTGACGCCCGTGGTGGGCTTGTAGGCGTGCACTCAATTTAAAACCGACAACGCCACCTAGGTTTGAAGAGCCTAGGACTCTTTTAAATAACACAAAAGGGATCTAAAAACAGGTTCGTTCCATCGGGTGGAGAGCAGTTAAAACCAGTGGTGTATCAAAAAAAGGTGAACAAGGACACAGTGCAAGGAATAACAGTTTTTAATGGCTAAAATATAAAATGCAACAACAGGGATCACCTAAGTCTAAAAATAAAAGACAGGGGGTTAAAACTGCAGCAGCTAAAATGTCTTCGTTAAAATACAGCAGCTCAAATGGTCCAGCTAAAACTCTGGGCCAAGCCCATAAAGTGCTCGTGCTGGATGACTGGGGGAATCCGGAGTCCACCGTGCAGGGGGGGCCTCCTCTCCTCTTCGGTCAGACCTACAGACACAAACTGTAGGGGAGTCAACCGTCCTTTGCTTACATCCTGCTTATTACACGTCTACACCACAAGCACATGGAACACCGAGAAGGTCAAAGACTTACGCGGAAGGGAGAGTTTACACTCTCCCTCTGCTGGCCGCTAGCGAGCGGTGCTCCAAGGCTGGGTTTGGGTTGAGTTTCGGTCCGGCCCACTGCTCCTTCTGGTCTGCTGCTGCTGGGCTGCTGCTAGGTCTGCTGCTTCAGGTCTGCTGCTTAGGTCTGCTGCTGCTGCCACTGCGTCCCACTGTCAGTCACTGCATGTTCTCTGCAGGGAAACGGCACATCGGCGAGCCGGGGAAGCCTCACCCCGCCTGTGGGTCTCAGCAACCTAGGTGTGGGACAACGTTTGGGCATCCCCCCCTCTCTCCCATCCCCCGTCAGTCATCTACGGTGCGCCCATAGGTACGCAGGGAGAGAGAGGGGCCCAAGCCGCAACGGCTCAGTTGCCCACACCTTACCTTGCCCACAGGCAGGGCCGTCAGCTGCTCCCCTCTCCGCCGCTTCCCCTCAGTGCGTGTGTCCTCAGTGTGTGTGTTCCCCTCAGTGCGTGTTCCTCGTGCCTTCCTGTATCGACAGTTCATATACTTCCCCCAAACAGGTTAAGTCCCTCCTCTGGTGCTGTTCAATTGGTGCTGTTCAATTGGTCTGTTCAATTGGTCATCAGTTCAAAAGGAAACATAACAACTCCAAAAATAATTAAACACTGCAAAAGAAAGAATAAAGAAATACAAAAACATTGTCTCACCGCCCGGCTCACATCCCCCCACACTTTTCTGTTGGCAGTCCCTTGCCACACGGCATTAGTCTCTGTATCGGGCAGGCGGTTGGCCCAGGTTCGTTCTGGCTGAACGCCGAAGAAGTCCATCAAATCCCGCACCTGGGGGAGGCCCAGGCTGCTCTGTGGGTGGGAACCCATAAAAGAAAGGCCCTGGGAGTCCAAATATGTAAAGATTTTACGCACTGTATCCCTTTCATCATCGTCTAGGACATTACTTGTCGTTTAGCTTCCCCAGCTAGGGCATCAAGAACAATATCCACCTTCCTAGCTTCAGCAAGTTCTTGTGCTCCCAATAACCCTCCAATTTGCTCTTTCCACTCTGAATACCTTAAATCATCAGCAGTGCCTTTAAACTTTGGCAGCCATGGGGCCCCGGGAAAAACTGGCATCATCATGTTCACTTTTTTTTTTTTTTTTTTTTTTACACCACAACTGCTCTCTGTAACCCGATCCTGCCGACAACGCCAAATGTGACGCCCGTGGTGGGCTTGTAGGCGTGCACTCAATTTAAAACCGACAACGCCACCTAGGTTTGAAGAGCCTAGGACTCTTTTAAATAACACAAAAGGGATCTAAAAACAGGTTCGTTCCATCGGGTGGAGAGCAGTTAAAACCAGTGGTGTATCAAAAAAAGGTGAACAAGGACACAGTGCAAGGAATAACAGTTTTTAATGGCTAAAATATAAAATGCAACAACAGGGATCACCTAAGTCTAAAAATAAAAGACAGGGGGTTAAAACTGCAGCAGCTAAAATGTCTTCGTTAAAATACAGCAGCTCAAATGGTCCAGCTAAAACTCTGGGCCAAGCCCATAAAGTGCTTGTGCTGGATGACTGGGGGAATCCGGAGTCCACCGTGCAGGGGGGGCCTCCTCTCCTCTTCGGTCAGACCTACAGACACAAACTGTAGGGGAGTCAACCGTCCTTTGCTTACATCCTGCTTATTACACGTCTACACCACAAGCACATGGAACACCGAGAAGGTCAAAGACTTACGCGGAAGGGAGAGTTTACACTCTCCCTCTGCTGGCCGCTAGCGAGCGGTGCTCCAAGGCTGGGTTTGGGTTGAGTTTCGGTCCGGCCCACTGCTCCTTCTGGTCTGCTGCTGCTGGGCTGCTGCTAGGTCTGCTGCTTCAGGTCTGCTGCTTAGGTCTGCTGCTGCTGCCACTGCGTCCCACTGTCAGTCACTGCATGTTCTCTGCAGGGAAACGGCACATCGGCGAGCCGGGGAAGCCTCACCCCGCCTGTGGGTCTCAGCAACCTAGGTGTGGGACAACGTTTGGGCATCCCCCCCTCTCTCCCATCCCCCGTCAGTCATCTACGGTGCGCCCATAGGTACGCAGGGAGAGAGAGGGGCCCAAGCCGCAACGGCTCAGTTGCCCACACCTTACCTTGCCCACAGGCAGGGCCGTCAGCTGCTCCCCTCTCCGCCGCTTCCCCTCAGTGCGTGTGTCCTCAGTGTGTGTGTTCCCCTCAGTGCGTGTTCCTCGTGCCTTCCTGTATCGACAGTTCATATACTTCCCCCAAACAGGTTAAGTCCCTCCTCTGGTGCTGTTCAATTGGTCAGCTCAGCTCCATCTATTTTCTAATAGGCCCCCCGCACTGCCTGTCTTTCTTGTGCTCCATCCAGCACAGATTGGTGCCAATAGACAACAGGTGTGCAGTGGTGATCAAGCTTGAGACAATTAACACAAAACCACGTCTAGAAAATAAAAGCATGCATCAGTTCAAAAGGAAACATAACAACTCCAAAAATAATTAAACACTGCAAAAGAAAGAATAAAGAAATACAAAAACATTGTCTCACCGCCCGGCTCACACTAACTAACAACTTCCTGCTTGGCAGGCATTTTTGTGAAATAGGTCTATTATGCTCCTGCAACCGACCAGTACCTGATCATACTGGCTGTGCGTGGGGAATCCTCTTCACTATGGATACATTTGACCTTAAAGGATGGGTTTTCCGTGGGGAATATGAATATATATTAAATCTCACGCCCCTAAGGTTTTCGAATCCGTTGAAATTTTTGAAATTGGTGGTTTACTCACAGAGATATCAACCGAAATCCACTCTGTGTGTGTGGGGGGGGGGGGGGGTGGTGGGGGGGAGGTGCGGGTGCGGGGACTAGAAATACTACATTTCCCACAATGCACTGGGCTCGCGTGGCCTTCGTTTTCATGCCCACCCCTCAGGCATTTGGCTGATATCAAACTCCAGTAGGTGGCGGTAATGCACATATATGTTTGCCAACCGCCATAAAACTCAAAGAAGAAGAAGAAGAAGGCTTCGACAATAAAAGATACAAAGAAGAAGAAATAAATCGAAAATAAAATTGCCTCCAAATTGCACCAAATGTAAACGGTAGTATATATGTCGGGAGATGTCTTCATAAAAAAAAATTCATGCATTTTAAGGCATTTTCGTAGGAGTTACGCGCATCTGATGTTGTAACTATTTTCTGTAAAAATGTGTAAAAACGGGTACATTGCTCAGCGTTGATTTCGTTACTTCAACCCACCTACTACTAGATGTAAAATTTGACGATCTTTCCAATGCCGCCAGTCCCGTGTCTATTAGTGCTTCCTTTCCCGAGATATGGTCTCTTTGCAAGGAACTATGGGAAGCTAATATTAGCTACAGCAGGCTAGGCGGTTGAAAAAGATGGCTGCCTTTTTGTTTTTGGTCAAGGCCTCTGAAGGGGCGTGGAGGACCTCTAGAGGCGGGACCATGGCCAACAACAGTTGTAGTTCATAGGTGCACGACTTCCGCAAGGCGGGGGGTGTCGCTCTGACGCGTTTTGCGTCAGAGCGACATGGAAATAATGTGATAGATGCTTGATAGGCATGGCAGTGAATATCCAATTTCAAAAATTTCAACGGATTCGAAAACCTTAGGGGCGTGAGATTTAATATATATTCATATTCCCCACGGAAAACCCATCCTTTAATTATGAACGGTATAGAGCTGAACAGTCATGTTACATTTCCTGCCCCGGAAGTGAGTTCCCCCTTCATTTTCTCCATAAACATTTAGAAAACCCTTATATCTTATATAACTGGCTCACAGATGGTGCAGGGCAGAGTACCTGTAAAGGTGGGCCAGTTGCGATGACCCTATCGTATTTTGCATATAACAATGTTTAAAGTCGAGCTGAACCCAAAAATGACTTTTCTTTTCTTTTAGTTCAAATACCTGGTACTATGCAGTAGGGATGCAACGCTATGAGTTTTTGACGGTATGATAACCTTGGACAAAAATACCACGGTTTCGCGGTATTGCGGACCATTTGTGTTTTTACAATAGCCGAAATATTCCCATACAGCCGACGTCGTCTTTTTAGATGGGGGGGGAAGTTCAGGGGGGTCCTTGCGTTCTCCTGCTTCAGCCATTATCACACAGTCACACACACGGTTGTAAATACAGTCAGGGACAGCTCCTCTCTACTGTGCTCTAGTCTAGGTAGGCATGCAGCCAGGGGGAGGGGCCGCGTAAGCTGCACTCTGCAAGTGACCTGGGCACTTTGTTTTGGGGAAACAGTTGATACTGTGGGGAAGGTATGACGGCAAATTTTAGTGGTTTTGATACCGTGACGTTTTCAAACCGCGGTATACCTTCAAACGGTATACCGCTGCATCCCTACTATGCAGTGCACCTATTTAATGATGTATGCGAAGAAAATCACAAAAATAAAATTTCTTTAGTTTTTCACACTTTTTCACATCAAAAGTTCATTTTTCAAGATTTCATTGATAACAGAAATGTACAGTTTGCTGACATCACCTAGCACTGTCAAATTTCTACCCCATTTCAACCAATCATATCACGACATGCAGCTGTCAATCAAATCTTCATTTCAGGATAATTTTCTCTTCCAAATGAAGTAGAAAATGGCGCCTAGTGGCTGTCATCTGGCAGAATTCCTATCCCATAAACTAACTACTACATGTAACTTGGCCAATTGTTAGAAACATGAACAAAAAACAAAAACTATAATCTCTAAGAATGCAAAGAAATGTAAACTGGCTCGTTAAAACGCGCATTCCAGGGATATCGTATTTACAGAAATAGCGTAAAAGGCGCGCGCTTGAGAGCGTGGTTGTCAGGGGTCTGCCCTCGGAGATTCCAGGCGGGCGGGCAGCACTTATGCATCAGATTGTCCGCTCGCTCCACACGAAGCAGCTGGCTGCCTGGTACTCCGCGGATCCCACTCGCGTAGCACGACAACACGCTGAATCCCACTGGATTTGGGGGCGGAACACGCCATGATTGACCAATGCCAAAGCCAGTCGACAGAATTGTCAAATCAAATCATCGACATGATACTATGACCCGCCTCTCAACTTGTCATCTCAGACAAATTATGTTTTCAGTCTGAAACGGACTGCGACGCACGTGACGAACGGGTTCAGTTCGACTTTAAGGCTGGAACCAAGCTAACTCGTGACCTACTGAATTTGACCCTGAATTTGTTATTTTGGAAATTTGAACATTTAAAATGTTACCAAGTATATAAAACGGAGTTTCAAAATTGTGAGAAAATAAGCAGCATTCTCTGCTATTCTCTGCTCTGAGACTGTGTCATCCAGAAAGTGCTGCATGGCACGCCCGGCCCATATATGGACTGTGTGCTGGCAGGCTGGCCAAGGCAGCGGGGCTTAGACAGACATTAAGTCTTGTGTGTTCCCGAGACAAAATGTTGTAAAAATCTTTAAAAATAGCCAACCAACAGATACAAAAACATGTGAATATATGTTTAATGTAGAAACAAAGAACTGTCACAATCGGATTTTCAAAACGCATTTAAAAAGAAGTCACGTTTTGCCTCTCCCTGGAGCTCCAGACCCCCTGACTGGTGCTCAGGTGCAGCCCAAGAAGTGGACACTGACAGAGTCCCTCACATCACATCACATCACATCACATCACATCACATCACATCACATCACATCACACTGGCAGAGTCGCACTGGAAGCTGGGGAGGATTCCCTGATCCCCCCCCACCCCCCCAAAATGCTGTAGCAATAAGGCAATTCCTCTGTACTGTCATCACATCACATTTGTTTGGAATTTTTGATGACTTGTTTGCTTGTATATAGTAGTGAGTGATGGGGCGGGGCACAAAGGTTTTGTATTTGTACCAACAGACAACAGCTTCTTTATGATTGATTATTAATCTTTATTGCGTGATAATATGGTTTGAACATAATGAGTCCTAAACTCTAGCCTAGGTAAACCCAGCCCCCACGTGACCTGCTCTCTCAGTTCTCAGTCACTATCATAGTGACTGAGAACAGGTCTGAGAGCAGGTCACGTGGGGGATGGGTTTACCCAGGCTACCTAAACTCCACCTACTCCAACCCCAACATCAGAAAACCGCAAACAGCTAAATGATTTGATTTGGATTGAAACTGTCTACTACAACTTTTAGATGCTAACTATTATGCACATAAGACTTAATTACAGAAGGTTTTTTTTCTGGATTTTGGTTGCCAGCATCTTTAAAAAAATTATTATTACTTGATGAATAGCTTTGTTTATACTGTGTAACTGTTGTATAAAAGCAGTATCACAGGTTGTGCTGTTCTTACGGTATTATCATCACGGCTGTGATTGTGTTCATCACTGTGCAGAGCCGTGCTGATATACAGTATAGACTACAACTGCACTCCCTGTGTGTGATATTGCTTCATTATATTTTCTCTATTTTGATTTGTTATAACCCTGTCCTTTATAACCAACCCCCCCCCCCCCCAGAAAAAAAGTTATAATAAAGAGAAACTCGCGATTACAGACACGTTAATAGAGACATGTAATTGTGCCTTCTATGCCAATATAATGCTCTTCCAAAGAGCCTCTCCTCTTTGAGATCATTACAGACAAGTAGACAAACACTCCACCAAGTGGCAGCTTTACAATAATAGGCCGTATAGTTATTAGACAAACTATAAACACACTAACACAGCCACCAAGTATGTGCCTGCTTTACAAAACGCTTGTTAGTTACACATAGTAACTCCAGCTTCAGTAGGCCTATAGGCCGTATAGCCATAGCCAACAGACACACTATTAGGTACAGCCACCAAGTATGTGCCTGCTTTACAAAACGCTTGTTAGTTACACATAGTAACTCCAGCTTCAGTAGGCCTATAGGCCGTATAGCCATAGCCAACAGATAAATTATTAGGTACAGCCACCAAGTATGTGCCTGCTTTACAAAACGCTTGTTAGTTACACATATTAACTCCAGCTTCAGTAGGCCTATAGGCCGTATAGCCATAGCCAACAGATAAATTATTAGGTACAGCCACCAAGTATGTGCCTGCTTTACAAAACGCTTGTTAGTTACACATATTAACTCCAGCTTCAGTAGGCTTACCTTTAGTAGTCTCAAGAGGTGCAGTCTTCTCTTTGAGGAGTGAAACCTCCTCAGCCACAACTTGTACAAATGACTCGAAAATGATGGTTTACAGTCATTTTTATACTGTTTCTGTGGAAACTGCTTCAGGCGAACGTGCGGTGGCTCGTCATTGCCTCGGTCCTGTGGCGTTGCTGGGTGCTCCTTGTGGCTGGCCACCGTGGCCCCGGGCGGCCAGGTGCGTCCTGGCCAGGTGAGGGGTGCGTCCTGGCGGGTTTTGAGTGCGATCTCGTGGGCGTGGGCGCGTCCTCCGAGTCCGTGCTGCTGGGGAGAGGTGCAGGGTCCTTCCTGGTAGGCTTTAAGTGCGATGGTCTCCGTCCCCGTGCTGCTGGTACTGGGGCCATAATACATCCATGCTGGGGCCGGGTGTAGCAGACAGGTGCTCGCCTTCTTCCTCAAACTCACTGTCACTGTCACGGGTCAGTGACAGATGGAGGCGCAGCAGCCGCCGCGGCCGGAGGGTTTTTCTTTTGAAGCCATTTTCGTATGTCCAGTATGTCCAGTATGTCCAGTATGTCCATGGCGATTCTTGGTGAAATAACAAGTGCGGAAATTGGACTAGTCAACGAGTTTCTAGTGAGTTTGGAGAGTGAGCTGGTTTTGGTTGAGCCGAGCCTGAAGCCCCTTGTGTTCCAGTGCTTCCATCTCAAGAGCTGTTTTCTTGCACTTTTCTTAGCATAGGAGTGCATTGTGTTCAGAATATTTTCACCATGAGGCCATATTAACAGAGTAGGCTACTTGGACGAGGTAAAAATAGATAAACCATAAAACAGATACACGTTAACTTTGGTTCTTATCACTCCAAAGTCTGTTCAGTCCATGTTGAACGTCACGCCACTTAACGCCAGTTAGCTTCGCGGCTATTGTTAGCTAGTTTATTTACTTAGCTTCGACACAAAGAGAAAAAATATGCACAATTACGTCCTTCTTGTAATATTTGTTGTGGCTCCTTGAAGTTCGTATCTGTTGGGCGTAGTCTTGGGAAGCCCTCAAACCAAGCTAGCTGTTCGTAAAAACAAGGTAGCCATGGTCAGAGGGTTGAGCTGAAGGGTGGGGCCGGTCTCATCGAGGGCGTGGCCATTTCTGTACCAGGTGACGTCCAATTGGTGGAAAGAGCAGATTGCAACAGTGCAGTTCAGTGTAACTCTGCTGCCCACTTTCATCACTCTCTCACTACTGGAGCTGGAGATCCTCTTTCGTTTGCCATCTGTAATTAATTCATTTTACTTAATTTTCATTTTACAATGCATGGTTTTGATCCAAGCAATTTGACTTGTTTCAACTGATCATTTGTATTGCCTTTTTTCCTTCAAATTTACAGCATGTAGATTCATAAAAAAAAGTGTGATATAAATATAATTTATTGTAGCAGAAAAACAAGTCGTATTTGCATTAACATTAGCTTTATTTTTAGTAGCAGTTTTATTGAAATGAAAGATATAGCACAAGGTATAAGAAAATGTCTGCTTAATCTCAATGGGTCTAACCAGGTTAAATAAAAGTCAAGTAAAATAAAACATAAACAAATATCAGTATTAATTCATATTATTCTCATTATAATATGATGTCCTTACCAATGACTTTGACAGTCACTCCTTTTCGCCCAGTAAAGCTTCCTTCACTGTCATCTGCTTCCATTCTGAAGCGGTGAGTCTTTGAGTCTGTGAATTGTATATTCATAATCTGCAAAGTGCAGTTTCTGATGAGGTCTCCCAGGTATCGGTAGCGGCTGTTGTTTTTTGTAGTGCTGCTGTCGTACACTGATGGAGTGGTTTCCTGGCAAATCAGATGGTCCTGACACCAGACAACCCTCACTATCTTAAACTCCTTCAGGGATGTGAAGGAGCAGGGGATGGTCACAGTCGATCCTTTCACAGCACAAATAGTGTTTGGATAGTTGACCCTTTCACCCAGAGCACCTGGAAGAAAGAACAGGACATTGGATTAGAGAGTTGCTGGATGACACTGTAGTCGTCAGGATCCTTCTTGAATCTTTACGCAGATGAGCGCAACATCACAAGGACTTCAGCAGCTCCTGGATCAACTTTGGTTATTCTGTAACAACTGGGAGCTCCAAGTCACTTTTGAAATAAATAAATAAATAAATAAATAAATAAATAAATAAATAAATAAATAAATAATACATATGTACATAAATAAATAAATAAATAACCCTAACCCTAACCCAAAACAAAGCCAGTAATCAATCACACCAGTAAAATTTACTTGAAGATGAAAAAATATGTAGTATTTTAAAACATAAGATATGAAATGTGTGGAGTATGAAATAAGTATTTTAAAACATAAGATATGAAATGTGTGCAGTATGAAATAAGTATTTTAAAACACAAGATATGAATAAATATAGGCGTGATACCATGTGTTTAAAAGAAGGCTTGATACCATGTCCTGGATAAATGTGCAAGGAGCTCAACAGTAGAAAAAGCTTAAATTTTACAGTAGCTATCATTAGAAATAACCAATAAAGAGGAAGTCAAACACCAGAAAATAGTTGTTAAAATATAGTATTTGTTATGGTTTGTTATTGTATTTTGGGATATTCAGGTATTTGAACAGTTTAAATGGAGCCTTGGTTAATGAGATGCTGTCCTCTTACCAGCCAGAAGCAGCACAAAGCTCCAGGGACTCTTTTTGGCCCAAGCCGCCATCCTTACTCTCCTCTGTGTCTTTGAACCTGTTCACTCTTCTTCTGCTGCCTTTAAACACCGTGAGACCAAACAGCAGTGGTGTGTGAGAGGTTAATAGACTCACTGAATATGTGACTGACTGGTAGAATGACAGATGATGACATCATGTGGTCACTGACTTCCTTCTTTCTTTTCTTTTTTCCGATAACTGTTTCCTCACACATGATCTGCAAACTAGATAAAAGCTTCCAAATCTAGCTCACTTCTCTAACACCACCGTTCCTGTTATCTCCATTAGCTTTTACCGCTAGTCCAAATAAGTAACATAATGAATATGAATTCAGACAGTTTAGTTCAGGCTTTCCCAACCATGGGGTTGCATGGAATTTCTAGTAATTGATCAATACAAAAATATTTTATAATAAAAAGACCACAACTGAGCGTATCAGTTTTCACAAAAGCATCAGCTAAATGACCAAATGTAAATGTAAATATACATAATTTTGTCATGATAGAGCCATAACATATGACCCCCTTATTAACAGAGAACTGTTTCTTCGGTAGGGAGGTGGCCTGTTCAGTGATATGCTGCAGGAACTGAGCTGTAGGCATGTTAGTGGGCTCTGTGTTAACCAGATATAGCCCATATATCTAGCCTATACTTACAGTAACTCTTTTTACATTTTCATTATTCAGAGTCATTGTTTGTTCAGTATTAATTTGCAGCTTTGTAAATACAAGCTCACCTGTACAAGTCCTGACCTGTACATATCCTGACCTGTACATATCCTGACCTGTACATATCTTGACCTGTACAAGTCCGGACGTGGGAAAATAAAATCCTCACTAATCTGTGGCTCATCCTGGCTATTCTGCCTCTGGCTGCCGTCCACAATACATGAAATAGCCTATGTGGTCTAAATTGAGCATTTACTTGCAAGTTAACATAGTATTACAAACTATAACATGATCAAAAACAAGTACATTTTTGGAAAAATAAATAATAAAAATCTGTTTTGGATGTCTGGGGTCACTATTTTGTGACATCAAAGTGGGGTCACAAGTATACATTATGAAGATACAGTATAGTGGCTGTAGCCGGGACTGCTCGAGCCATTGGGTTAATTATAAGTTTGCAGTGTGCGTGACTTGGAAAAAGTAAGAGCTATTTCTATCTTTATTACATGTTTAATTAGTTATACTCCATGGCATGTGTATTGGGTGATAATTGTAGTTAAGAAAATAGTGTAACATCTGTGCTATCATTTAGTATATATACAACAAGTGCATATTTCAACCCAGTTATAGTTGTGCAATATATGTACAGTATATTTGAAGATTGTATCTATTGTTGTGGGCTGATAAGATGTAGATGGTGGGTGTTTCACGGCAGATTGTTTTGGGAATGTATAGCTAGATGGAACTCAATGTAATCTTTGTAATGGCTAATGTTAAATTTGGCTGGAAGCCATTAATGAGCGATTACCGCCCTCTAGCGGACATTTGTGGAATTGCATTGCAATTCCACATTTACACAACCTTGGTTGTGTAAATGTGCTATATAAATAAACTTGACTTGACTTGACTTACGGTAAAAGATGTTTCAATCATTCATCGCAAATGCCCCTATATTGCAACACTTACGGTAAAAGATGTTTCAATCATTATACTGCAAATAAATGCCATATTGCAACACTTGGGAATGTATAGCTAGATGGAACTCAATGTAATCTTTGTAATAGCTAATGTTAAATTTGGCTGGAAGCCATTAATGAGTGATTACCGCCCTCTAGCGGACATTTGTGGAATTGCATTGCAATTCCAAATTTACACAACCTTGGTTGTGTAATGTGCTATATAAATAAACTTGACTTGACTTGACTTACGGTAAAAGATGTTTCAATCATTCCCCGCAAATGCCCCTATATTGCAACACTTACGGTAAAATATGTTTCAATCATTATAGCGCAAATGCCCCTATATTGCAACACTTACGGTAAAAGATGTTTCAATCATTATAGTGCAAATGCCCTATTGCAACACTTAAGGTAAATAGGATGCAAGAGAACAGTGTCGACTCGGAGACTCCTGAGAGTTTCAGTAACATGTCTAAAGCTGAATGAGAGGAATCATCACAGAGAGACTGGCAGCCGCCCAGGAGATCTTAGCGGGTGTAGAAAGAACCGTGTGTGCTTACGAGGAGGCTTCAGGCTTCAAGCAGGAGATCGCCCGCCCTGTCTCCTGCGGCCTCCAGTCAAACTAGAGAAGGTTGGCTGAAGACAGACTGACTGAAATCTTCATGTGATAGTGATTAAAGTCCACCACGATAAACTCTCTTGGAAAATATGACACCAAAGCCAATTAAATATTTTGATTATTTAGTGTTGCCTTACTTTTCGGGTAACGTACATAACCGCAGACCGTGAACTAATCGATATGACTCACCGTTCAATTCCACACTCACACACGCGCACACACACACACACACACACACACACACACACACACACACACACACACACACACACACACACACACACACACACACACACTTTTTGGCCTCTGCACTTCTAAAATGAATCCGGCGCCCTTGGTACAGGGATCAAATTAAAAATTTGATCTATAAAAGATCACTGTGGTGAAATTGGGTTGTTTCAGCGCACCAATAGTTACAACGTAGTCTCTTAAAACAGACGGTTGGCTCCAGCAATTTTCAAATGCTTCCTCCTAAACGTCTGTAGGCTACTTCAAGCTGGGAGAACTTGGCCAAAGCAGAAAGGGAAACTCATGGATAATAATGAGCGATGATAGGTGGGTGTCTGGATGTAAGGTGATTGGAGAAATACGAGCGGATGTCCTGCAGGCTGGTTGGTTTGAACTTCCTCCGGTCTGAAGCATTTCTCCCCAACTTCCTTTGACCAGGTTCTGTGGGCGTGAAGTACAGACTGGATATGATATAGAAGAGACAGTATGACTAGTTTCAACACGACAACATAACTAAAAGTACATGACTGGAAGTATGAAAAGCATGGATTACAAAATAGTACTGTAGTTGTTGAACTAACATACATTATTTATTTTATTGTATTCTGTTTATTTGGCAGGGACAGTGTGCATGTACATTAATCATTCTCAGTAAAGAACAAAGTAATGTTTATGTTTATGTTTATGTTTATTTGCATATAGATACATAACATACAGTAATCATTAAAAAAAATTGACTCATTGTGCAGGAGAGGTTGGAAGCCAAAAATAGCTTTTAAAGGTACCTCCCCCATATCAATTTCAACAGATATATTTTAAAAAGGAAAACAAATAAAAAGAACGAAAGAAAAACAGAAGAAATATTACATAATAGTACGGTTTATAGACTAAACAATAAAATTAACAAAATCTAGAATTAACAAGGAAATTATACAACAAGTTAGTTAAGTTAAGAAACACAACAAATTAAATGAAATTACAGTAGGGTGCTTTTCAGATGTTTCTTGAATGATGATAATGTAGGTATTGTTTTTAGTGATGGAAGTAAATTCCATCACTAATGATCATGATGCCTTGCACCAGATCATAGCTTCAAGCTAATTTACATCTGTAGTCCCTGATAGGGCACCATAAAACAAAATACATACAGTCAAACATGGGGCACCATAAAACAAAATACATACAGTCAAACATGGGGCACCATAAAACAAAATACATACAGTCAAACATGGGACACCATAAAACAAAATACATACAGTCAAACATGGGGCACCATAAAACAAAATACATACAGTCAAACATGGGGCACCATAAAACAAAATACATACAGTCAAACATGGGGCACTATAAAACAAAATACATACAGTCAAACATGGGGCACCATAAAACAAAATACATACAGTCAAACATGGGGCACCATAAAACAAAATACATACAGTCAAACATGGGGCACCATAAAACAAAATACATACAGTCAAACATGGAGCACCATAAAACAAAATACATACAGTCAAACATGGGGCACCATAAAACAAAATACATACAGTCAAACATGGGGCACCATAAAACAAAATACATACAGTCAAACATGGGGCACCATAAAACAAAATACATACAGTCAAACATGGAGCACCATAAAAATGCCAAAGGAAATCAACAGAAATGCTGATAATTCAGCGGACAACAAATCACAAACAACCGGGTGCCACATGAAGCAAAAACACCAGAAACTAAGATCTACAATGAATTACAATGTAATTAATGTAAGTATATTAACATATTATTTACATGAACTAACATGAACAGATAATGAAAAATATGCATTATTTTAGAACATAAAACAAGACATGAAATATAATGTATGCAGGGTGAAATAAATAAGAAAAAAAAAAGTAACTGATATGACAATTTAATCAAACCAATTAGACTCTCAGTAACTTTGACAGGGAGAGTTGTCATGAATATTCATGTCAAGGAGTCATCTGATTTGCTGTGAGCCTTCACTACTGACAACTGATTGGCTGCATTATGATATTGATGGATAGACAACTGCAACATGTCCTGACTTCCTTTTCAATTATTCTGTTTTTTCCTGCTGTGATTTCAATGGGACTTTAAAGGGAACTCTGTCGCTACCTTCACTAAGGTGATGGACAGCTGGCTGTGTGAGAGCTGAGACATCCATCTGGAGTGAGATCAGGTCCTTGGAGATCCTACTATCCCTGGGCTGCTGCTTCTTCACCCAACCCGCCTTCAGCACTAGAACTACCCAGGTCATCATAATCCAGCTCAATGTCCTCCTCTCTTCCTTCAGCACTGGGACCACCCAGGTCATCATAATCCAGCTCAATGTCCTCCTCTCTTCCTTCAGCACTGGGACCATCCAGGTCATCATAATCCAGCTCAATGTTCTCCTCTCTTCCTTCAGCACTGGGACCACCCAGGTCATCATAGTCCAGCTCAATGTCCTCCTCTCGTCTTTCAGCACTGGGACCACCCAGGTCATCATAACCCAGCTCAATGTCCTCCTCTCTTCCTTCAGCACTGGGACCACCCAGGTCATCATAATCCAGCTCAATGTCCTCCTCTCTTCCTTCAGCACTGGGACCACCCAGGTCATCATAATCCAGCTCAATGTCCTCCTCTCTTCCTTCAGCACTGGCACCATCCAGGTCATCATAATCCAGCTCAATGTTCTCCTCTCTTCTTTCAGCACTGGGACCACCCAGGTCATCATAACCCAGCTCAATGTCCTCATCTCTTCCTTCAGCACTGGGACCACCCAGGTCATCATAATCCAGCTCAATGTCCTCCTCTCTTCCTTCAGCACTGGGACCACCCAGGTCATCATAACCCAGCTCAATGTCCTCCTCTCTTCCTTCAGCACTGGGACCACCCACATCATCATAACCCAGCTCAATGTCCTCCTCTCTTCTTTCAGCACTGGGACCACCCAGGTCATCATAGTCCAGCTCAATGTTCTCCTCTCTTCCTTCAGCACTGGGACCACCCACGTCATCATAACCCAGCTCAATGTTCTCCTCTCTTCCTTCAGCACTGGAACCACCCACGTCATCATAACCCATCTCAATGTCCTCACTCCGTTCAGCACTGGAATCATCAAGGTTATAATAATCTGGCTCGATGTTCTCCTCTCTTCCTTCAGCATCTGAACCACGAAGGTTATAATAAACCAGCTCAATGTTCTCTCTTCCTGGCTGGTGCCTCCTTCTGGCCTGGAAAAACATGACAGCAGCTGTTACTGGATCACACCTCTCTTCTAGCTAAAATGTACAGTCTGTTTAATTTAACCAATCGTCTACTGAGTAAAGATGTTCAGTACCTTGCAGTAGAAACAGATGCCAGTGAGCAGCAACAGCACAGTCAGCAGCGGGACAACATGTCTGAAGGTGAGATCTGCTGGAGAGGCTGAAACAGAAACATCTCATCAGATCAGCTGACATCATGAGAACAGCTCCCATTAAACATAAATCTCGTGATTCCCTTAGTGATGCACAAATGTATCGGTTAAATATCGGAAATGGACGATTTTTGCATTGTTGACTACAACTGTCTCATCGGCCAATAAGATTAAAGGAGGACTTACCCCCTAGATATGTATTAGAACAGTGATTTGAAAATACCTATGGAAAAAAACAAGAAATGACATATACTCTTGTCTATACTAGACTCTTTGGCTGTGTTCAAGTCAAGATTTTTTTTCGGAAATCGACGCCATTACAGTTTGCCTACTGCCTCAAAAATAATTTATTTGAGAGGGGCAATATCTTTATAAATATCAACAACTAGCCAACGCTGGTGGCCTGTTTGGAAAGAGCTTTGCTCAAAATGGTTGAAAGTTATATCAATTTGGTAATTCAGTGGCGAACTAGAAATTTAATTATTTTTCTGCATGTATCTCTATGGCAGTGTGTCAAACTACGTTACGAGAGCAAAGTGACGTGGGCTCGTTACAGCAGCACACCGCACAATACGACAAAGCCCCCGTTCTGGGGTAACACAATGCGAGATTTCTCTACGTCATTCCCTCGTCCAAGTTGCCATATAGTCCCTTTTTCATTTTAGTTTGGGGGCTTTTCGTGATTCTTGTTAAAAGTTGTGCAAAAGTTTTCCTCTCAGCGCAGTACAGTCTGAGATTGGGTACAGGATTGAGGGAATCCCGCATCTGTTTGCGAAGGTGCGACTGGACAGGACGCTTTTCACAGACCGGCACAGTAGTCGGAGCGAGGCGAGTGTCTCTCAGGGCTACTCAGGGCACAGCTGCAGATCTCTCCTCCTCCTCCTCCTCCGCGCATTCAATCTGTCCAAAATCAATACCGATATAATCTCAGTAGGAGGGATGCAGGGAAATATATGATAGTAGCCGATGTGTTTAGATAAGCTTTGTCACGTTGTCACGTCGTAGTATAGCGTTATATTTTACATGTGCGCTAAACTGCGACCATATTTGTTTGCGGAAATATCAGACTGCTCTCTCTGCTCTCAGAGCACAGAGAGCCCAGCTGCTGCTGCGCGCGCCCGCGGAGCTTGGGGCTCGTCCATGAGGTTTACAGTACGACTCTCTCCCGCCTGCCTGGGCTGGAGACAGTGCTTGCAACTCGGACTGATAATATATACATCATCATTCGAGCTTATCCAGGTAAGATATTAATAAAGTAGTGACACATTCAGCGGGAAACTAACTATAATTAAGACATGTGCCAACTTTGACGACGTTTGGTTCAGTATTTTAAGAGCAAACTTCAATAGGAATAGGCTTGGAGTTCTGAGGAGCCGAAAGGGTACAGGGGGGGTAGGGGAGTAATTATCTTGAAATCCCATAGTCTTTGGGGACAACCTGACGTCAGGTTGTACCAAATCTCCTATTCATTTGAGAGAGAAAAAAGCAGTGTTCAACCTTTAGAGGGCGCTTATGCCAGATATGCTGCTGAAAAATGATACAAATGGTAAAATGGCAACAGTTTGGTGTCAAATGTGGAAATTTTGAACAGAATTCTTCACACATCACCCCCAAAGTCATATATATTGGTTAAAAGCTGAAAAAAAGTGTTTTGGAGGTAAGTTCTCCTTTAAATACACCGATGGCAGTGGCTGATACTCATTGTATATTGTGTCACCATCACTAATCTGTTACCAAAGCTGTTCCAAGTTTGAATGGAAGGACAGCGTACCAGCATGAGGTAAGAAAAAGACCTCCCTTAAACCTATTAAACCTATATGTTAATTTGCTTTCTAATTTATTTATTTAGTTTAATTTCAGAAAAGGATTTTTTTGTTACGTGAAAGTTGTTACAATTTAAACTGAACGTCTGTACTCAAGTTACTGAAATATTAAGTAAAACTACTGGTGTTAAAAAATAAGGCTGGCTCTGATGACCACGACTTGTTTTAATTTACCATATCAGAGACCAGAGGTAAGTTGGTCGAGTCCAAACTGCTGATGATTGTAATAATGCAAAAATCCCCAAAAGTGTATCCATGCAAACGCTAGTTTCATGAGTCCTTTACACCCCTATAGTGTGTAGGTATGTTCATGCACCCCAACAACCATTGGGGGGCAGATTAAGATGAGTGAGTGAGTGAATGCATGAATCAGCGTAGCTGTAGGACGTACATTACGTCATGGGAACATTTTATGTTACAATAATGGGAGTATGCACTGCTGCATGCAAACAGGACTATTTGTGGAATATTGTCTTTTTTGGAATAAGGGCAAAAACTGGAATATTCTCCGTCAAGTTACCTGAGACAGTGAGAGACAGAGGCTGGCTCTTAGAGGAGAAGTAATGAGAGAAAACATAGATGTGATAAACACAGCTGTAGATCCCTTGGTGGGCGTGGCTTGCAGCAGGAAACAGGAAGTGGGCAGTGAGATTGCCAGGTGGCTGGGTGTGGTTGAGGGCAGAGTGATTGACAGCTGGCTGGGTGTGGTTGAGGGCAGAGTGATTGACAGCTGGCTGGGTGTGGTTGTCTGCTGTGTTGAGGGCAGAGTGATTGACAGCTGGCTGGGTGTGGTTGTCTGCAGTGTTGAGGGCAGAGTGATTGACAGCTGGCAGGATGTAGTCCTGTGCTGTGTTGCTGGAGGTGAGGTGGAAGAAGCCTCCTGGGTACTGTGGCTGGATGGAGCAGCTGATGGTGAAGCTGGAGCCCCTGAACACCTGCTGGGCCTCGGAGACCCCATCCATGGAGGAAGAGAGGGAGATGATTGGCTGAACCAGCAGATCTGTAAATCTGTAAACAGAGAGGGAGATGATTGGCTGAACCAGCAGATCTGTAAACAGAGAGGGAGATGATTGGCTGAACCAAAGTGATGAATGCTGACGGTTGAAAGATGACGGTTTGTCTGTTAGCAGCCACCGCCCAAGACAGAGGAGAGGCTACATTCATATGTAATACAGAGAACTGCTACATTCATATGTAATACAGAGAACTGCTACATTGTAACACAGAGAACTGCTACATTGTAACACAGAGGAGTCAGAGAGCAGCCTGGCACTGTGGAAGCAGCTGACACAGTTATTTTCACAAGGGCTAAAAACCCAGTGGAGGCGGCACGTGTCCTATCTTCAGCTCTCTCTCATATTCAGGCATGGCTAACTAAATCTTGTCTCGTGCTGAATGCAAAAAAAACTGTTTGCATGTTCTTTTCTAAAAAAAACATTGCACCTTCGCGCTCCAATGTTTTCCTGGGGTCAGAGGAATTATCAGTAGTTAACGAGTTTAAATACTTAGGCGTGATGCTGGACTCCAATTTAACGTTCAGCAATCACATTAAAATGATCTCCAAAAAAATTAAATTCCACCTGTATAATTTCAGACAAATAAGGAGCTGTCTGTCCACAGACGCTGCGTTTTTATTTTTACACTCAATGATCCTTTCGCATCTGAATTATTGTATAACTAGCTGGTCGCTGACAGGAGTAACCATCCTCAAACCAGCCAAACTACTTTATAAAAAAGCCCTGAAAATACTAGATAAAAAACCCTTTTCTCATCACCACTGCCATGTCATACGTAAATATGGCATGCTAAGTTTTGAGAACTTTAGAAATTTCACCTCTGCCTGTCTAATATACAAAGTTCTACATGGACTGGCGCCGCCTCCTCTTGCTGACTTTATTAAATATCGTGCGACCGCCAACTCGACCCGTGTCACCCGGGCCATTACGAACAAGGTCTGTGAGGTCCCCTTTAGAAAAACTTCCTTTAGTCAGAAGACCCTATCCTTCATGGGAAGCACTCTCTGGAATAATCTACCTCCCTCGATTAGAGAATGCCCGAGTCTCGCCACCTTCAAAGGCCAGTTGAAAATATGGCTCAGATCAAACCAACAATGTGATCACAATTAACATACTTAACAGATCATTTGCCATGTTTTGCAGCATGCTCTGTGTGTTTTATTTATTTTATTTATTTTAGGTTTCACTAACCTTTTATACTATTTTTTTTTTTTTGGTACTATTAATTGTGTGTTTTAATCATTTTTGGTTTTACTAACTTTCTGTACTTTTAATCTTTGTTGTATTATTAATTTTTCTTTCGCTTTCATGATTACATCAACCTGACATGGGACTACAGGTGGAAACTAGCCCTTGGGCTACAACCTGGCATATTTACTGTACGGCTGTACTGTTCATTAATGTGTAAAGTCCCATTCTTTAAATAAATGAATCTGAATCTGAGGATGTGATGTCACTGTTCAGTTACCTGAGCAGATCAGCTCCAGGCTGAAAGAGCTTTTATAAAACTGCCACATGCTGGAAGAGCTATCATATGATGGTGACCTTCCTGCACACTCCCTCAGTGCAGACTCAGACCCATCACAGAGAGAATTAATCTTCCAGTCATTTTTCTTTGCCGTGAAAGATCTTGATGAGTTATACTTTCTCCATTGTGTTGAAACAGCAGAGCCACATGCCAGCTGTCTGCACACTACAGCTGCTGACTCCAGGTTCCACTTAGAGCGCTGACAATGCACTGTTTTCCAGTCTCCACTAGATGTTTTAATCTCCAGTTCACCAGCACACCGGCTGGCTCCTCCCACCAACCTGACATCATCAGGCTCTGAACAGAAACAAGAGTCATTAGTAAAAGAAGTAAAGTCACTTTGATTAGAACAGAAATGAAGCCAAATACAAACTGCACCTCCTCTTTTACCTGAGCAGGTGAGTCCAACAGCTTTGCCAGGTGAGCAGGTGTTTCTAGCTGAGCCTGAGCTTCCACAGTCCAGGAGAACAGACTCATTGCCTTCACACTGGAAGTCTTTGGTCCACATTGGAGCCTCCACTTCTCCATAGAGCGCCCCCTGGAGGACTGAAGGAGCCCCACAGTCAAGCTCCCTACAGACCACCTCTGCATCCTGCTGGTCAAAGTCAGCTTCACACACTGAGGACCATGACTGGTTAGACTTCACCTCCAGTCTGCCTGAGCAAAGACTAGTACCATTCACCAGCCTCACAGAGTCTGGAGAGAGAGAGAGAGAGAGAGAGAGAGAGAGAGAGAGAGAGAGCGAGAGAGAGAGGGAGAGGGAGAGGAGGGGGAGGGAGAGAGAGAGAGAGGGGGGAGAGAGAGAGTGAGACAGGGAGGGAGAGAGAGAGAGAGAGGGAGGGGAGAGAGAGAGGGGGGGGGGGGGAGACAGAGTTTTAACAAGCCTTTATTGAAACCTCTACCTACAACATGTACATCTTCAAATCATTACATCATGGCAGAGGACAACCAAGTTTCACAAAACAAGAAATCAAAACCTAAGCAACTCCAACAAATACTCAACAAAGCAACAGCAATCAAAAGAAAACAGATCAGTTGTACACATTGTCAAGCCCTCCTCATCAGCTGTGTGTTAAAAAGCAGCTCTCCTCAGGCTGGAGGCCTGCACACAGCTTCCCCCAGACACCAACTGCTCTGAAACACTCACATGTCCTGCATCCTTTTGTACTTCTCAAAGTCTATGGTTACTCTCACCCTAACCAGAGCCTTCAACAAGACTGCAAGACCTACTTAGACGTCTGCATCTATTTCCTCTTCCTGCTAAGACACACAGCCATCTTTGCTGCCCCACCAAGACATTTACTATATAGCCCATCCTCTGTTTGCTTTTGCTATACTGGAAACTGAACATGTCAAGTTTCAAGTCAAGTTTATTTATATAGCCCTAATTCACAAGCATGTCTCAGAGGGCTTCACAGAAAGTATGTCTAGCTGATTCTAGCTAACACACAGTAACAAGAATATACAGAATAAAGATAACATTTGAACAATTGATAATATAGAAAATATAGAAATGAAGAGAGAGCAGAGGAGAGAGCAGGAGAAGGGGGAAGAGCAGGGGCAATGTGAGAGAGTGATGGGGTGGGGAGGGAATGGGAGATGTTGGAGGGTATAGGAGGTGGGGAAGGAGCAAGAGGAGAGAGCAGGAGAGGGGAAGGGGGGGGGGGTGTGGGGGAGAAGAGAGCAGGGGGAGGGAGGAGGTGGGGAGAGAATGAGAAATATAGACGCACATCTTGCAAACGGACATATGTCAATTTCTAAGCAACCAAACTATGCCTAATTTAATTGGCTGCAAGCCTTTAGTAGTGAGTCCTTTTGCCAAATAAGCACATGTTCACATATAGAGCTTATGAGTGCCTTGCTTTAGGGAAGAGTGGGTGCCATGCTTTGAATAGTGGCGAAATACTAAGAGCATGGGTGCCATGCTTTAAATAGTGGCGGAATATTGCCATGCTATGCCATGCTTTAAATAGTGGCAGAATATTGGGGGGGATAGAGTGGGTGCCATGCTTTGGAGTAAAATGTGTACTATGCTTTAGAGTAGTGGGGGAAGGGGGGAAGAGGAAGAACACCGGGAAGAGGAGAAAGCAGGAGAGTGGAGGAGGGAGGGAGAGCGGGGGGATGTGAGGGAGGAGAGGGGGGAGGTGGGGAGAAATAGGAAATGTGGAGGAGGAGAGAACAGAGGAGGAGAGATGAGGGTGCAGGGGAGGGAGAGCCAGGGTAGAGGTAGGGTCTAGGGTTGGGGGAGGGGAGGGAGTAGGATACGGGCCCGGATTAGGGCGAGGGTGGGGAGAAATGGGAAATGTGGAGGAGGAGAGAACAGAGAAGGAGAGGTGGGAGGGTGCAGGGGAGGGAGAGCAGGGGGAATGTGAGAGGGAGGAGAGGACAGAGAGGAGGAGAGAACAGAGAAGGAGAGGTGGGAGGGTGCAGGGGAAGGAGAGCAGGGGGAATGTGAGAGAGGGGAGAGGACAGAGAGGAGGAGAGAACAGAGAAGGAGAGGTGGGAGGGTGCAGGGGAGGGAGAGCAGGGGGAATGTGAGAGGGGGGAGGTGGGGAGAAAATGGGAAATGTGGAGGAGGAGGGAACAGAGAAGGAGAGGTGGGAGGGTGCAGGGGAGGGAGAGCCAGGGTAGAGGTAGGGTCTAGGGTGGAGGGAGGGGGTAGGATACGGGCCCGGATTAGGGCGAGGGTGGGGAGAAAATGGGAAATGTGGAGGAGGAGAGAACAGAGAAGGAGAGGTGGGAGGGTGCAGGGGAAGGAGAGCAGGGGGAATGTGAGAGAGGGGAGAGGACAGAGAGGAGGAGAGAGGCAGAGAAGGAGAGGTGGGAGGGTGCAGGGGAAGGAGAGCAGGGGGAATGTGAGAGAGGGGAGAGCAGGAAGTGGCAGGGATTCGGGAAAATAGGGGAGAAGAGGAGAAGGAGCAGAGGGGGGGAGAAGGAGGAGAGAGCAGGAGAAGGGAGGGGGGGGGGCGGTGGGATGTGGGGGAGGAAAGAGCATGGAAAGAGAGGAGGTGGAGGGGGAGTGGGAAATGTAGGAGAGGGGAGAACAGGAAGGGGGAAGAAGGGAAGAAGCGGGGGAAGGGGAAAGAGAAAGAGAGGGGGGGGGAGAAGATCAGACAACTGACTACTCTAAGCATTAACCAGAGCTAACTGGGACATAGTATCTAGCTAATCTACAGCCTAATCTGGCCTATCCTACTCTGCTCTAGTCTGATCTTTGCCTGAACACTATAACAGGTCAGCCTTAGGCTGTAGCTAATCTATCGCCTACCTAAGCTGTTCTAAACCAACCGGCAGCGTGTCGGTGTAGAGCGTGTAGAGCGTGTCGTCCACCAACCAGAAAGTCGGTGGTTCGATCCCCAGCCCCTCCAGTCCGCATGTCGAACTGTCCTTGGGCAAGACACTGAACCCCAAATTGCTCTCGCCATGACAGCTGGCCGCCCTCGGTGTGTGAATGGGTGAATGTAGTCACATTGTAAAGCTCTTTGGATAAAAGCGCTATATAAATGCAGTCAATTTACAATCCATAGATTTATGCCTACCCCAGACTAGAGGATTTTCAAATCCTTGAAGATTATAAAAATCTTGAGAGCCCACACACTACAGGACAGAGAGAGCTGATTTTTTAACATTTCAATCTTGGGACACACACACAATCGCGTCTGTTCAAATGCAACCCCACACACTAGAAGATTATGCCGAAGATTCACCTTGGAAGCAGGGCTCGACGTTAACTTTTAAAAGTGGTTGCTGGAGGGGCAACCTGGCAAAAGCTTTTGGTTGCCCGAATAAAAATATGGTTGGCCAATTTTAGTCGCCTTATATTTTGAGTAATTAAGATACTATGCAGTCATAAGCCGGCTTAATAATGACGATGTGACAGAAAAGTATAATAGTATATAGCATAATAGGCCTATTCAGTGTGCACACCGGGTGTAGTAGTAGTAATAATGATAATAATAATAATACATTTGTGTCATTTCGTTTTCTAAACAAATCTTATTTTTTGTTTTTATAATGCATTTGCACTGAAAGGATTTGTTTAACTAATATTTGTGAACTTTCATTTTCATATATTTTTTAACAGTTATTGTTCATATTGTGCTTAATTAATTAATTAAAAGCGTTACTGATAATGAAGTAGCCTATGCCTCCTCATGTTCATTCAGGGATACTATGATGACAGTGGTTTGGGGCCCCCACTCTGATGTTGCATAGGGCCCCAAAAGGCCCAGAAGTGGCCCTGCAATCCCTCTCTCTCTCACCCCGTATGACAGGCTGACAGGCCAGGGATGCAAATCATTCCTCAGCACATATACGCGGTGGTAAAACGTTTTTGAAGGATGTCCTGGTCGAAGTGTATGTTGTAGGCTTGTTGTAGGCTACATGCTTTGCAGTATAGCGTTAAGATGGAATTATGCTTGAAGTTTGGACTGTTGCACGGAAATGAGAGATACTGAATCTTGACGAGGAAACGTGTGGAGCTTTTATACACTGTGTGGGTTTCTGCTCGCGGAAGTCTTGAAAACTCCACTTTGTCCGCCCAGCCGCGTCCACGTAGTTACACAATTCGGGGTGTACTGTGCACGGCCAGGCGAAAACCGTCTGCACAGGTGCCTTGTGGAGGGGCGCGTCTGCTGATTTGACTCACTTTTCCGTGCGGACACTCGCGGTCCTCGCCGATGCGGGAAGCAAATGAGACCTAGCGCTTGTTGTAGGCTACATGCTTTGCAGTATAGCATTCGTTTTCCGTCCAGTTCAAAGACGCACGGGTATTTCACCTCGATGACAATTTCCTAGTCCTTTGTTTCTGTGCGGGGCTGCGGGCGGACGCGGACCAGATTATTTTTGCGAAAAACTGTAATGGAAACACAGCTACTACTGGCTCTCTGCTCAAGATGCAATCGCCTGTCGAGTTGTAAATATCTAACATGTTAGATATGCCCGATTCACAATCGGGAAGAGGCAGTCTTCGAGGAGCACCCCCGAGAAAATCGGGAGGGGGGAATCTTGGCCATAATCTTGCAAATTATCCTCTAGTCTGGGGTAGGCATTAGGATGGTGAGAGACCATAGAACATTTCACCATGAAGGAGAAGCAGACTAAATAAATGCACGTCCTCCCCACCCCCTTTTTCTCTTCTTCTTTGTGACATGTTCTCTGCTCTCTCCTGATTCTAAATAGCTGAATGGTTTGACCAGTAAAACTCCTTTTGTAAGGATTTT
>NW_028152231.1:446481-465621 GCF_964638095.1 Poromitra crassiceps | reverse complement strand
CTCTGTCTCTCTCTCTCTCTCTCTCTCTCTCTCTCTCTGTCTCTCTCTCTCTGTCTCTCTCTCTGTCTCTCTCTCTCTCTCTCTGTCTATCTGTCTTTCTCTCACTCACTCTTCGTCACGTATTCCCTGTGTGCCCTCACCCTCAAGGCTACAGTGACATGGGGGTCTCAGGCACACCGCTGCTCTACAGCCTGCTGGTGACGCGCTGCAGAGAAGACTACTGCGAGGACTTCTGTGTGTACAGAGGCAGCAGCCCGGAGCACTCTGCCTTCCTGCCCCCCGGGTTCAGCTCAGCCCGTCACCGCGTGGCCGTGTCCATCACCGTGGAGGACCACCAGGGGGCAGCAATCACCGCTCTCAACAAGTAACTACACTTATTTTGGCTTTACATTTTAGGCGAGAATACTGGCGGCAGGTCGGCCCAATGTTTCACGCCGCAGGCTAGCTCCATAGACCAAATCACCGTGACGTCACCATGTAAACAACATGTACTTCCGGGTACCACTTCGGGATGGCGCCAGGTTTAAATTTGCGTGTTGTCAAATAAATGCTTTCAATTTAAATGTTCAAACGGTTGGTAAACATGAATGTTTAGGAAGGAGCGCTTCCTGGACTCAAAAAGTGTGTTTGTTTGAGGTGCTCTTTGGATAGGGTTACAAATAGAGTTGAAAAAAACAAAAAACTCCAAGGCACTCTCCTTTAAAAAAGTTAAAATGCCTTTATTTACATGGCAATGTCATATTAGACTTTACAAATCAACTTCGACGCGTTTCGGCATCTAGCCTTCTTCAGGAAGTGAATAATCAAGCAGATCTCCTGCCCCACCCGGTCTTTATGTAGAGGTGTTGAGCCAATGGGAGACTGCCACAGAAGGTGCTGTTGGTTAGAGGGTGTACAAATACACAAATTCCAATAGATGGCAGCATTCTGGCCTACATTATGTCAAAAACATACAAACACTACACAAACAACACAATGGTTTTGGGCCAACAATGTTGAGCAGAAACTGAATAAATAAAACAACCACATGAATAAATCACAATAGTAATACATTTACATCCTGACGATGTTTACAAATCAAAACATAATCAATGTTTACAAAAAAAAACAGTGAAATCTAGGTCCTCATTAAGGCCTGGGTGTTTAGTGGCCTGTAGTTTGTCAATCCAAAAGGTTTCACGTTGGTTCAGTTTCCTTTGCCTGTCACCTTTTCGGATAGACGATGGGATGTGGTCAATGCCAAAAGCCTGTAATGTAGATGGATTGCTGTTGTGGAACTCCAGATAATGTCTAGCTATAGGGTATTTTAAATTCCCTGTACGAATCGCATAATCATGCTCTGCTAGTCTGTCCTGTAACCGTCTTTTGGTTCTTCCAATGTAAAACACTTTGCAAATAGGGCATTCTAGCCTGTAAATAACAAAGGAGGTTTTACAATTGATGAAGTGATTGATTGTGAATTTGTTCTGAGATGTAAAATCTACAAATGTCTTGGTCTGTATGACATTTTTGCAGCGGTTACAGTGGCCACATTTGTAGGAGCCCTTAGGTTTTGGACCCAACCATGTTTGTTGGGTGTTTGGTAGAAGATGGCTGTGTACCAGTTTATCCTGTAAAGTTGGGCATCTTCTGAAACTGATTAGTGGTGGCTCAGGGAAGACCTGACTGAGCATATCATCGCACTGTATAATACTCCAATTTCTATTTATAATCCGTTTGATGTTTTCTGCCTCTGTACTGTATGTTGTGACAAACACCACTCTCTCTTTTGTTTGTGTAGGGACATTTCTTTGTAGTAAAGATTGTCTGTCTAGGTGTTTGGCTTTAGTGTAGGCTTTCTCAAGGGTAGTGTTACTATAGCCTCGTTTTTGAAAGCGTAACACCATTTCCTTTGATTTGGTCTCAAAATCCTTTTCCTGGTCACAGATTCTCCTCACTCGTTGAAACTGGCCATAAGGTACATTGTCCTTGAGCCATTTGGGATGGAAGCTATTTGCATGCAGTATAGTATTCCTGTCTGTTGGTTTTCTAAATACAGATGTATGTAGGGAACCCTGATTGTCTTTAAAGATCGTGAGATCTAAAAAATGTATTCTCTCCTTACTGTAATCTAGAGACAGCTTAATGTTGGGGTTGATACTGTTTAAAAAGACATGGAAATCTTGTAGGTTGGTAAACATGCTTGTCCGACGTATCTAGGCTTTCTTCTGTGTTTGTTTCATGTAGCGTTAGCTAGCTAATAACGTTTGTTTACAACTGTCAAACTCGCTGTTTTTTTGCAGACTCGTTAACGTTACGTTACAGACAGAGGCTACTGACGCCGCTCCGATACAACTCGGAACCCGGATGTTGTAGCTGTAGTAAGCCTGTGCCGCCGAATCCAGAGTTCTCTTTGCTCATGTTTGCCCTTTGCAGAGGGAATTTAGAATAATCCAAATCTTGACCCGCTCTTTATGGTCACTGGGCACTAGGGGTGGGGGGAAAAATCGATTAACCTAAGTATCGCGATTTTTAATGTCACGATTTTTTGGATCGATCTTTTATTCCAGAATCGATAATCGCAAATTAAAAAAAAAAAAAAAAAAAAAAAAAAAAAAAAAAAATTTTTTTTTTTTTTTGGGTGCTTGCAGTCAGGCCACTCACTGAACAGCAGGCCAGGCGCCGCCTACTGGTTTACTAGTGGTTTTATTACTTTATTAGTTAGTCTGAAGTAATAATTACACTTCAGGGTTAAAGTGGGTGCATCTCATTGTAAAATTGGACCCAAATCTGGCTTCAAACGGCCCAAATTTCACGCGCGTTGGCCCATATCGGCCTGGCCTGCTTGGTATCTAATGCCCGGCCTGAATTATGATCCCAGTCCGCCCCTGTTTTTAACTATATCGCCCAGGCCTACTCATGATATATAATATACAGTCTCTAGTGTATGATTCAACTTTCCCCATGTTCTAATCTAGTGTAAAAAAGCAAACAAACTGAAAAAAGAAAAGAAAAAAATAAACAAAAATCGCAATAAATCGTAATATCGAATCGCAATAATCGTAGAATCGCAATAATCGTGAATCGCAATATATATCGAATCGGCACCAAAGTATCGTGATAGTATCGAATCGGGAGATAAGTGAATCGGCACAGCCCTACTGGGCACCCAACAACACAACACGAACGAACCATTTTTGTCTTCTTTGTCTGTTTTTGTCTTCAACACGTCAGTTTGTGCGGAGGTAACCGGAACCAGGGGTGACCGGAAGTAAATGTAAACATCCCCGCTGATTTGGTCTATACCAGGCTCGCTCTTCTGTGGCTGATCCTCTGACTGACTTCTTGTGGAGGGAAACGCCAAAGGGCAATCTCACTGCAGGGTCAATAGAGTGCCTGACAACAGCATTCTCTCACTCATTGTGTGCACACGTCATCCACACACATTATGTGAAAGTTTCAGTAAAGCTGCGTTCACACCGACCTATTAAAGTCTTTCGCTGGCATTGAGTTTACATACAAAGTCAATGCAAACGAGCGATTGAGCGTATATGCGCCCGGGAGAAAAATCACTAGGCGTCCGAGCGGCAGAGACAGAGCGATAAGGAGAAAATACGCTCGTCGCCCGAGATGAAATATCCCAACTCGAGCGAAAATATGCTGGCATCAGTCGCTCGCTGTTCAACGCTGATTGGCTGCCGTGTGAGAGCGAGTCAAGGATCACACTGGCTTGGAACAAACCGCTGGTTTATTGTGTGGCAACAAACCGCATTGACAGCCTGACAGCTGACATGAAGTGAAGTCTGTCCTACCGGTATGGAGCTCGCATTAGGAGCACGCTGATAGGCTTTAGCTTGTAAACAATGACGGTGGCTCGTAGTGGACAAATATCATGACATTGCGTAACGTTACAGCCCCCACATGTCCGTCAATTCCTGTGCCTGTTGATGAGCGATTTAAACAGAGCGACAGAGCGATTCCAAAGGGTTGAATCAAGCGACAGAGCGAAAAATAAATATCTCGGTGTGAACACAGCTTAACACTGTTTTTTTGTGTCTGTGTGTGTCCAGATCCATCGAGGTGGTGCTGCCAGACCCGCCCCCTGGTTACATCAGCCTTCCCCATTGGCTGGCTGAGCTGACGGGCAGCAAACTCAGAGAGCTGCTGAAGCAGGGAGACTCTCAGCGGGTCAGAGAGTTATCGCTGGCTCTCATCACAGTTCTGAATGAGGTAGGAAAGGCCTGTCTCTCTAACCTGGGGAAACCTCTATGTACCATCAGTCACTTGAAGGCTGGCTTCACCACAAGGCTACTGTCTCTCTAACCTGGGGAAACCTCTATGTACTATCAGTCACTTGAAGGCTGGCTTCACCAAGGCTACTGTCTCTCTAACCTGGGGAAACCTCTATGTACTATCAGTCACTTGAAGGCTGGCTTCACCAAGGCTACTGTCTCTCTAACCTGGGGAAACCTCTATGTACTATCAGTCACTTGAAGGCTTCACCAAGGCTACTGTCTCTCTAACCTGGGGAAACCTCTATGTACTATCAGTCACTTGAAGGCTGGCTTCACCAAGGCTACTGTCTCTCTAACCTGGGGAAACCTCTATGTACTATCAGTCACTTGAAGGCTTCACCAAGGCTACTGTCTCTCTAACCTGGGGAAACCTCTATGTACTATCAGTCACTTGAAGGCTGGCTTCACCAAGGCTACTGTCTCTCTAACCTGGGGAAACCTCTATGTACTATCAGTCACTTGAAGGCTTCACCAAGGCTACTGTCTCTCTAACCTGGGGAAACCTCTATGTACTATCAGTCACTTGAAGGCTGGCTTCACCAAGGCTACTGTCTCTCTAACCTGGGGAAACCTCTATGTACTATCAGTCACTTGAAGGCTTCACCAAGGCTACTGTCTCTCTAACCTGGGGAAACCTCTATGTACCATCAGTCACTTGAAGGCTGGCTTCACCAAGGCTACTGTCTCTCTGCCCCCCAACAAGCGTTATGCATCCGTCCCTCCATTGAACACACATTTTTATACCGGTAGATAATGTCCATACATAATCTATCTTATCATTTGACTTGGTCAGGTGTGTCACTAATTTCTTTGAGACATTCCTCCATCTTTATAAAAACCTTTTGATTAGTCTTATTCGGATGATCTAATAATTGAAAGATCACTCACTCACTCACTCACTCACTCACTCACTCACTCATCCTCTCTGTGCCGTCTGGCACTGGAAGTTATTTTCCTTGCTGTTGTTTCCGTAGCATAAAGGCCCAAGCCCCGACCTTCAACCATTTCTGCTTCCTGGTGTCTTTTGGAGTTGACTTGTTTGCCCCGTCTCCTAGCCCAGTGATCCTCACTATTTCTTCGATGAGAGCCGCACTGGCAGGACAAAGTCAACAGGAGAGCCACTTTTACCGCAAAACACCAAAAGCCACCCCAACCAAGCACATCTGCTTACCATTTTTTTGTGTTTTATTGTTTTCCACACACACACACACACACACACACACACACACACACACACACACACACACATATATACTGTATACCAGTTTCCCCTAGAAAATCTTTCAGGCCTGGAGGGATTTCGAAACGTACCCCGACCGCAACGGTGGGGGCCGTCGCTGGCGTCGCTGAAGTTTTAGCTGACCTGTTCACATCTATGTTCGCAATGGCATCCCAAGTATCATCATACTATTATGGGATGCGATGCGAACAGTTGTATTATGGGATGTGCGTTTCCCAGGCAACGACACACGTTGACACGTTTTGGAACAGCGCTGCACGCTGGCACAATACTGAATGGTTTGGCACCGTCTATTACTGTCAACACCAGTATTGTTGTATTGTAATAATATGCCATAAAGGTTTATTGAAATTTTGGGGAGAGCAGGGGGAAAAAATATTTTAAAAAAATCTAAAAAAAAATCTATATACCGGTATATATATATATTTTTTTTTGGTGCAATTTCTTAGAGCCGCCAACTAAAGCTTTGAGAGCCGCCATCGTCTCGCGAGCCGCGCAATGAGGAACTAGGTCCTAGCCTATTGTCTTCCAGTCTCATACCACGTGAGACCAGACAGGCTTACACAGCACACAGGTGTGCGCTGTTCCGCAGCAGATAGCAGATAGTTGCAGTAGTTGCACAGTGCTCTTTCCAGCTTGTGATATTTATCTGATCATTGCAGTTTCTGCAAACGGCTTCACCCACTATTCTCACACTCTTTAAAACGTGTGTGTGTGTGTGTGTGTGTGTGTGTGTGTGTGTGTGTGTGTGTGTGTGTGTGTGTGTGTGTGTGTGTGTGTGTGTGTGTGTGTGTGTGTGTGTGTGTGCGTACATCATTGTGTTTGTGTCCATGGACGTATGTGTGTGTGTAACGAGATATATATTCATATCTGAAATTCTCTCCTCCAGTATGAGAAGTCGGCGGCGTTGCCGTTTGATGAGCGGCGTTACCGGGTCAGTGTTCGCAGTGACATCACCAGAGCCCTGACTGCACTGGACCTGAACACGGTGAATGACATCCAACAGACGTCCGCTGCTCTGGCACAGTGCACGGTGAGCAGGGGGAGAGGGGAGGTGGTAAGGAAAGGAGGCAAGGAGAGCATAGAAATAACAGAACAAACAAACACAAGCAAGCAAGCAAGTAACAGTATTCCATATGGTGTGTGTGTGTGTGTGTGTGTGTGTGTGTGTGTGTGTGTGTGTGTGTGTGTGTGTGTGTGTGTGTGTGTGCGAGTGTGTGTGCGTGTGTGTGTGTGTATTTTTCAGGCGGCAGAGTACATCTGTGAGGAATGTCAGAACAGCACTCTGAACAAGCTGGAGTCCATGCTGGAGATTCTGCAGACTGACACCAAGCAGGGAACAGTCACTCCCACTGAGATCGCTGACAACATCCTCAACATCATGGGTAAGGAAAACAACACAAAGAGCCACCCACCAGTTGACAACCACTGTAGTAGGTTTTTTCACATGAGCTGAGAAAGGATGTGCAATAGAGCTGCCGAAAATAATCGATTCAGAGATGCATCGCGATGCTTAATAGGACGATTCTGAATCGATTAACAAATATCAAAAATCGATTATTTAACTTTTTATTTTTATTTTATTTTTTATAATCAAATAAAATAGAATGTAAGTACATGCAGTTGTTTATTTTAATTATGGATCATAATACAATGCAATTCTAAATGCACTTTTATTTTAAAAGTAGCCACACAGTGAGAAAAAAGAAAGTGAGAAAAAATAAATCATGTATTGCGGAAAAAGTGATGCATCGATTTAAGATGCATCGTATAATCGAATCGAATCGAATCGTGAGATCAGTGAAGATGCACAGCTCTAATGTGCAACTACAACGGGCATTGGATAAAAAAATGTATTCATTGAATTTTTGGGAAGAGACTTGAGGGCGGGGGGGAATCTGCCGGGTCTCAGGAGGATATGTGTTCTCATAACACACATAGATTTCATGCACTTTCATGCAACATCGCTCAAAATATCACTTTTCTCCCCCTCTCTTCTTGTCCCTCCTTGTCTCCTCCCTCTTCCTCCCTCCAGGTGACCTGATCCACCAGGTCAGCCAGTCAGCCTCCCAGGCTTACCTCCAGCCCCCCTACCTGGAGTCCCCCTCCTCCTCCTCCTCCTCCTCCTTCTCGTCCTCCTCTGGCGAGGATCAAGGAGGAGGCGCCCCCTTAGCCCCCTCCCCCTCCTCCCTGGAGCCACACCCTCTGCGCGTGGCGGCCAAGGCCTACAGCCTGTCCTCTGTGCTCATGCTGATCCTGATGCACGCCCGCGTGCTCAACGAGGAGCCGCTGGTGCTGCGCGGAGCCGAGATCGCCGCCACCGGGAAGCTGGCTGACCCCCAGAGCCTGCTCTGCTACCATGGCAACATCAGCCCAGGTGGGTCTGTGTATATGCATAGATGTGTATGAGCAATGCACTGTATGTACTGTCGGTATGTAGGTTTTGCTTCATGGATTTATGCCAGTAGATGATTAGCGGTTTTTGCCCCCCCCCCCGAAGTTGGAGAACTGTCCAGTGTTTGCAGAGATTTTCAGCAGAGTGCCTTCACGTTTTATACTGTGTGGGGAAAAATATGTGTGAATTATAACAGTTGACATTGGTGTTTTAATTCCATCTATTCTATTCTTTGCTATATTGTAGAGTGCGAGCGGTTCTCCATCCCAAGAGCTTTCAACAGCAGTCTGGGCCGAGCTTCCTCAGGAAACAGCATCATGCAGCTGCTGTTTCAGGTACAGTGGGAAACATCTGGCAGAGCTGCAACCACAAACATCTGGCAGAGCTGCAACCACAAACATCTGGCAGAGCTGCAACGACAAACTACTCCGTCTAACAGGAATGCATTCTTTTGAGCTTTCTCTGGTGATGCCTGTCAAAGAGCCTGTCAGTCAGAGGCTGTCTCTGGTGATGCCTGTCAAAGAGCCTGTCAGTCAGAGGCTGTCTCTGGTGATGCCCGTCAGTCAGAGGCTGTCTCTGGTGATGCCTGTCAGTCAGAGGCTGTCTCTGGTGATGCCTGTCAAAGAGCCTGTCAGTCAGAGGCTGTCTCTGGTGATGCCTGTCAGTCAGAGGCTGTCTCTGGTGATGCCTGTCAAAGAGCCTGTCAGTCAGAGGCTGTCTCTGGTGATGCCTGTCAGTCAGAGGCTGTCTCTGGTGATGCCTGTCAAAGAGCCTGTCAGTCAGAGGCTGTCTCTGGTGATGCCTGTCAGTCAGAGGCTGTCTCTGGTGATGCCCGTCAGTCAGAGGCTGTCTCTGGTGATGCCCGTCAGTCAGAGGCTGTCTCTGGTGATGCCTGTCAGTCAGAGGCTGTCTCTGGTGATGCCTGTCAGTCAGAGGCTGTCTCTGGTGATGCCCGTCAGTTAGAGGCTGTCTCTGGTGATGCCTGTCAGTCAGAGGCTGTCTCTGGTGATGCCTGTCAGTCAGAGGCTGTCTCTGGTGATGCCTGTCAAAGAGCCTGCCAGTCAGACTGAAGGTCCTGGCGCCACAGTGTCTTATCAGACACACACAGATATCTGACAAATGAGAGCAATGTGGTCTCTACTTTTCCCTTTTCGTCCATAGCCACCAGTCACACTCTTCCATCACATATAATGATCTGTCTTCCACACACTGCTCTCTCTCTCTCTCTCTGATGATCATGTTCCCCCCTCCTCTCTCTCCCCAGGTGGAGCCAAACCCGTTCCCCTTCAACTACGTGGCCAACTACACCGTCTCCACCGAAGTGGCATCCATGGAATTCCGCACGGAGAACGGCACTCAGATCCCGATCGCCGGGCTGGACGACAGTCAAGCCATCACCGTGGCGATCAACAACGGGAGCGCCGGCGGGGCTGCAGAAGCAGCGCGCCTCGAGGGCTCCGGGACGGGAGGGGTCCCCACGGCCGGCGCCGTCAACATCAGCCACTGTGACTCTGTCGTGGTCAGGGTCAGCGCCAGGAACAGCAACCGGCAGGCTGGGCTGTTTGTCCAGCTCAACTTCACCGCTCTACAGGGTAAAACTCTCGCCCTCTCTCATCATCACCAGATTAATCATGAATGAATAGCATGGGATTCTGATTTGGCCATTTGGAGATATAGCATGTTCCTGCATTTTTTTCCTTAACCCAGTTTTCCCACAGGGATCAATAAAAGTTTGTCTTATCCTCTATGAAGCTCATATAAATAAGCAGAATGTCTACTCTGCCTTTTCCCCTTTCCTCCTCCAGACAACTTAGAGAGAGGTAAAACAGGAGAGGACAAGGAGGAGCCGTACATCACGGCCTACCTCCATTCCCACGAACAACCCAATGAGTTCAACTGCACAGAGAGGAAACACATCACACTCAGTATGACCAGGGGGCGGGATCTTGATCACAGGAAGTACACCTTCTTCCTGTCTCCCGAGTAAGTGCCGCTTTCATCCATCGCAATGGAATAGGATACAACTAAATACGCAAGGAGTCTTAAGTTGCTCCATAGGTTTATGGGAATGATGGCATTGCTTTGTCGTGAGTTTTCTGGACATTAATGTCAAATTGTGGACACTGATCACTACCGCAATGAGTTCATGGGTCTTTACAGTAACAATCCAAAATGTCACCTCTGTCCGGTGCTTCCACAGGTCCTATGACACCACGCTGGACTACTTCATCAATGTCACCACGGCCTGTAGCCCCGCCTCCCGGCCTGTGGGCGTGCGCTTGGACGTGGGCGTGTTTGCCTCTCTGTGCCAGTACTTCAGTGAGAGTGAGAAGCAGTGGCGGACAGACGGCATGGTGCCACTGGCAGAGACCAACGCGAGCAGAGCGGTCTGCCGCACCAGACACCTCACGGCCTTCGCCGCAGACCTGTTTGTACCGGCCGACTGCGTCAGCTTCATAGTGCCGGTCAGTGCCACACTGAAACACACACTTCACTGCTTATGCCCCCAACACACACACACACACACACACACACACACACACACACACACACACACTGTTTGCAAGTGTTATGGGCGAAGTTTTTTTTATCCAAACACAGACACACACCATCATCTAACCATTCCCCTTCTCTCCCTCAGGAGCGTTCTGGTGCCCCGAGCCTGGTCGTGCTGTTGGTGTGTGTGTTGGGTCTGCTATGCTACGCTGTGGCTGCGGCCATTTTACACAAGTTGGACCAGTTGGATCTGCGCCGGGCAGGTGTGGTTCCACTCTGTGGTCGAGATGGACTCTTCAAGTACGAGGTCCAAGTCAAGACCGGCTGGAGTCGAGGGGCAGGTGAGTTCAGGTCAACATGGTCGAGGGAGAGCGTCATTGTGAGACAGCGTGCAGTTAGGCGTTTGGTTAACGGGTCAAAAGGCACCTGGTAGCGGGTAGTAACTGTAAATACGCCACAAAACAGGTGGTGCCAGGTTCAAAAGTTGACTCATAGTGATTGTTTCTCCAACCGCCTCTCTCTCTCCAGGCACCACGGCCCATGTGGGAATCAATTTGTACGGGCGCGAGAGCCGCAGTGGACACCGCCACCTAGACAGCAGAGGAGCCTTTGTGCGCAATGCCCTTGACATCTTTCATATTGCCACAGATACCAGCCTGGGCAGCGTGTGGAAACTAAGAATTTGGCACGACAACAAGGGTATAAACACACACACACACCAGTTTGTAGTCCAATTTGTATTCACTTGCACTTAGTAACGGAAACTTAGTAAACTAACTATTGCTATACCCATTATTTGTTACAACTACTATAGCACAGAACTTACTAGCTCATGAACCTCCACCTGCAGGTCTGTCCCCAGCATGGATGCTGCAGTACGTCTTGGTCAAAGACCTGCAGACAGGAAGCAGCTACTACTTCCTGGTTGAGGAGTGGCTGTCGGTAGACAATGAGAAGACTGATGGGCGGGTGGAGATTGAGGTGGAGGCCTCAGGTAAGAAACTGTGGACAATCTAAGTGTCCTATTCAAGGCAAGGCACGTTTAATTTCCAGAGTTAATCATTGGGCCTGTCTGATTCTCAAGTGAACGAGCTTTATAGGTGGCATTTCTAGGTAAGAAGTTTTAATTAGGCTGTCTGAAACCAGTTTGATACATAAGTTCACTGAATTTGCAACCTTTCTAGGTACCTGGTTATGGATAATTTTCGAGGAACCATACCATGCACACTTTGGTGGGTTAGGGTATCCCATGATACCTTGCGACCCTTACAACCGACGAAGAAGAACGAAGCGAGCCCCTAATGGCGACGCCCACAAAGCTGACCGCATCAGAAAAAAGTGAAACATTGTTGGCTAAAATAACAAACATATTTCACTTTCTTTTCGTTTTTATTCGAGAATAGTCAATAACGTCAGCCTTTACTTAAATTTAGTGCAGTCAGATGTTTGTACAGTGTCAGGAAAGTCACTTTTGAACAATAGTAGGAAGCATCTTATCTGACGGTGTTCTGGACAGCAGCCGGCTAGTTAGGTTGCTAATATAACTAACGTTAGAGAACTCGCTCCGCCCGCCCCAAAGCAGGACTACACAGCCAGGATGATAGGACCATTGCAAACCTTCAAGTGTAAGTGGAGTTCGTTTTAACTGTGCTTTATTAAATGATAAGCTCTCATTACTTCCCATTTGTAGCGTTTGTAACATTTTCGTTCGCTGGGTTTTACGCTTTTAATTTGAAGGCGGAAAGGGGAAATGGTGTATTCGTAGATTGAATTGACACTGGTCTGTCAATTCTATCAGTTCATATGTACCATTTCCCTTTTTCGCCTTCAAATTAAAAGTGTTCACGGTAGCCTGTGAAGCCTCGACCTTTCTGGATTATAAAAGTAGTATAACGTTAGAGAAAACAGCCCCCAGCCATGCCGTTTTATACAAATGTATTGCCAAATGCTTTGGGATTCAACTTGATCAATCTTGGTCAGAAAAAATCTTGTATATTCAATGGAAACGGCACCAGTGCGACCTGTCGCGTGCAATGCTACCTTCAAGCATGAGGACGTCTGAAACGGATTATTTTTCATCCACCTATATTAAAATTAGTTACCTAATTAATCAAGTATCTACCTGTGTGAGGTAGTTAGGTAGCTAGGTGATAGGAAGCTCACTTGAGTTTCAGACAGACCCACTGTCTCTCTGTCCACTCTTAATGCCTCCATGTTCCCTGCACGCTGCAGACGAGGCCGTGCTGCGCCGGTTGCCCCGCCTCCTGGTGTGTGAGCTGCAGAGGGCGGTGTGCGAGAGTCACCTGTGGCTGTCGCTGTGGGAAAGGCCTACGCGCAGTCCCTTTACCCGCCTGCAGAGGGCAACGTGCTGCGCCGTGTTACTTCAGCTCTGTCTATTGGCCAACGCACTGTGGTATAGCACTGTGGTGGACAGGAGATACAGGTACGGCAGCGTGTGTGTGTGTGTGTGTGTGTGTGTGTGTGTGTGTGTGTGTGTGTGTGTGTGTGTGTGTGTGTGTGTGTGTGTGTGTGTGTGTGTGTGTGTGTGTGTGTGTGTGTGTGTGTGTGTGTGTGTGTGTGTGTGTGTGTGTGTGTGTGTGTGTGTGTGTTCTTGTCTTGTTTCTGTCCAGCTGTGTTTGTTGACTGTCCAACTTACCAACTGTCCAAGTTACCATGCATATTTTAATGGCATCCTCTGCTGCAGCCCGAGGGCTGTGTCTGGCCTCGCATCACTGAGTGGAGAGACGGTGGCAGCGGGTGTGGTCAGCTGTCTGCTAGTCTACCCTCTCTACCTGCTCGTCTTTACACTCTTCAGAATGAGCCGCAGCAAGGTAACCGCCACCAGCAACAAGCACATGATCAAGGTCTCAGTGCCTCACAGAGCCCGTATGTGAAAATAACAGCTGTGTGTGTGTGTGCGTGCGTGTGTGTGTGTGCGTGTGTGTGTGCGTGTGTGCGTGCGTGCGTGTGTGTGTACACTAGTGTGTGTCCGTGGAGCAGGTGCCCCCACAGGTGGACCAGGAGTCGGTGGAGATTGATGACTTCCTGGACAACTCCATGACAGGAAGTTCCTTCCTCTTTTACAACGGCGAGGTATTGTCATTATGGGAAATGTCCACCGCCATTTTAATCAAAGTTGATTTGTGCCATCAATGTGATGTGCTTTACAGCTCATAGTTTACTTAGGCCATGTCCACACGGAGACGAGTTTAGGTGTATCCGCTAAAGTTTTTTGTCGTATAGACGTTTCGTCCAGACGGAACCAGCGTTCTGGGAGTATACGTTCTGGGAGTATACGCTCATTTTTGAAACCGGGTCCCAGAGTGAATAAATCTGAAGACGCCCCCCTTGCATTTCCGTGTTTACAACCCATACGCATCTTTCCTGAACCGATGACGCCCCACCTCTCTCCGCCAGCAACAATTTAGGCTTACAGTGCACTAGCGTTGGTGCTACAGCAGCTACTGAGCCTGTTGGGGTTCTTGCAGCAAAATATAATGCTCCTCTATTACCACCGTCAGCAACAAGTGGACACGGAGAACAGCGTGTACAACATCCTCAGCGCTCCACAGCTGACTCTTCCCATCCACCCCTCCCCTCCCTTCATCGGATATTTCCCAGAAGGCTTAGCGGCGGCTACGTTTTTACAATAACACAAACAAAATCAGGCTAAACGTGTTAGAAATAATATTTATTTTTCATACAACATGCAATTCTGGAATATTTTAATATTGGACAAAATGGAATGAAATGAAATGTAAACCCTGAGTGTAACGGACATACTCGGGATGCTCTATATATATCCCTCGCAAATACAACGTGAATAGTGAAGTGAGAGGTTTGACGACCGCACGGTTGCACTGTGACTGTACAGCGCCACTTACCGGCCTGGCATACTGTATATACTACAGTGACTTCAGTGGTTTCATGTGGATACACACGATTCCGTGTTCATGGAAAACTTTTCTTAAACGAAAAAAAAAAGATCGCTTCCGTCTCCGTGTGGACATGGCCTTACTTTAATTTACACTTTTTTTTGTTTCCTTATCCATGGCATTAAAGTAAAATGAGCTCCATGATTTGTGTGACCTTTTGAGTGCTAAATTAGTTACAGGGCTTTCTGGCACGTTTAACAAAAGAAAGGAGCAGCAAGTAAGGCAGTGTGAAGATTTATTTTTTAAATGTAATGCTCTGCCCTGGTGAGCTAATTGGTCTATGTCTGTATTCTCCCTCTGTATTCTCTCTCCCTCTCTCTCTCTCTCTCTCTCTCTCTCTCTCAGACCAACTCAGAAGAGACCAATGTGGATTTACCTACTCCATCAACCAAAAGGTGAGCTATCCTGTTGCCATGGCAATAGTTGTATGTTACGCATGAAATTGGCAGCTGTCAGAGGAAGAGGGGAGAAGAGAGAGAGGGGGTAGGATAAGAAGTATAAAGAAATAAAGAGAAAGGTGTTCGGAAACGTGGAAGAGGGAAGATAAGTTGGTAGAGAAATATGGAAAAACTCAGTGTTTGTGTAAAATACAGATTTGTTCTGTCATTAATATAAATGTTCTGTGCATTCATTCATTCATTTGGAGTCATTTGCTGAAATCTTTCCCATCTTTGCAGTGTTGAGAGTTGGGGCATGGCTGAGCAGGAAGACACGGAGGAACGGGATTGGCCGGAGCTGCTGAGCGATGTGTCTGTGGTGGGAGGGGCGGGGCTTGGGGCAGGGCTGCCTAGGCTGAAGAGGGGTCAGGGGAGCAGGCACCTAGGTGTAGACATGACCTTTAACCCCGACGACGAGGAAGGGACTGGCCAGCGCAACAAGTATTTCACCTCTTCAGGTAAACACAGCGGTTGGACTGTACTGCTCACATATTGTCACACAGATGTTAAAACCAGCAGTTGGCTTGCTATTGTGCAGCAACTCTTGTGCAGGTAGGTCGTCATTTAAGTAGTACATGAATACATTAGCATTGACTGTAAATAAAATGGATGTAGCCACCCATTGTGTTTTGGACTCATGTTTGGAAGCCTGGTGTTGTCTGTCGCCATTTGGGGTCCTTGCACAGCTCGCGCAAGACAGCACCAGACAGTGGGTTTCCCAGAGCAGCTCCGCCTACTATTGGTCTGTAATCGGATAGGCAGACATAGTCTATTCTATCCCATTTCACTCTAAACCGGCGAGTTAGATCAAAATTAATCCCCCCTACAGTTGTTATGAAAGGTGAAATTAGCTATATTAGCTATAGCTATGGACCAAAACACTGTGTAAACATGCTTAATCCTGCTATAAAGTGGGGCATTTTAACATGGGGTGAACGGGAAGAACTCCCTTTTGGGTCCAGCCTCAAGTGGCCATTTGAGGAACTACAGCTTTCAGGATCACTTGCGCATCTTCCTCTGTAAAACCCTGAGCTAGCCTACTGTACATTACAGATGCAGACTGTCCATGTCAAACACTCTTTCATTCTTCTCTCCCAGATGAGGATCTGATCAAGCACATCCTGGCAGACGGGCAGAACTTCTTTCCCCAGGCAGATGAAAGTGAAATGGCTGACCTGTAAGTTTTGATCTCTGAACTGAAATCTGAAAGAGTTCTCCATGTCATTTTAGGAAATTGAATGGTTTCAAAGGCTTTTTTCTCTGGATCTGGCTGAATATATTGTTTCCATTGCGTGTGTGTCTGTCAGGTCGAGCATCTTTGGAGATAAGACGGAAGTTATTCTCCTTCAGAAGCTGAATGAGCCTCTGCAGCCAGGATGTGTGAGAAGAGAGCCCCCTAAGACTGCTTTCACTTCCAATACAGGTGTGTGCGTGCGTGTGTGCATGAGTGTCCTCTAAATATCAGTTTGAATCCTGAAGTATATCCACATCCCCTGTATTGTTTTAATCATAATGAGTTCTCCTCTCATTTGACAAGAAAACACAACACTCAAGTATTCTCACTACATTGCTGTTACTGAGTGAAACAATGACAAGAACATTGTTGTCAGTTGTGCGCTGGTACAATAAATCTTTCCACTGCAAATAACACGAAATCTCAGCTCTCCTGACTTAAAAGGACAGCCAGAAAACGGACGACAAAAAGTATTCGCTGTAGAGAAAAATGTGCTAAATGCCTATAACTGCACAGCTGTTACCCAGGGTGCTTTGCTGTGCTATTTGATTACTCTGATCACTCGCGCAGAAGCACACGGGGAACTGAATTACTTCACATTTTTGGAGATTTCAGTGTAAAGGGCAATAAGCGCAGTTATATTAAAATGCGTAAAAAATGCGTAATGGGTAAGTCCAATACTGGCTGTGTGTCTAGACTATTAAGTTGTGTTTTGATGCAGCACCACACCGCATTTTGCTTTCATTCTTTTCAGTGGCTTTAATGTTTAATGAGCAAAACAAAATTCCATTGGTTTCAGAAAAAAACAAGAATTAAAAAGGACAACTTGTCTCAGCTCTGGGCCCAAGATATTACAACATCCAACTTGTTCTGCAGGAATCTTGATTGTTTTGTTGGAGGGCTTGTGACTTTTATTCAGCCTATAGACTTTATTCAGTCTATAGACGTTGGGGTCCTTGTGGGCGAGGACTTGAAAAGGATCTTAGATTTGATTGCCCTTGTGAATATTTGAATAATCTTCTTAAGGCATGTGGCATTATGAAGAGGAGATAATTAAAATGCAAATGCCAGCCACCGTCACGTTGCGTCAACTCCTCCCTTGTGCTTTCACTCTTTTTTTCATGATTTGCTCTTATTACTTTTCATTATCCGCCCTTTTTCAGTTGTGACAGACGTGTGTCGCCCCAGACGGTTCCCTCCCTGGTGTGGACGTGCTGCCCTATGGGGGAGCTGGGCGGGGATCGGTCTGGCCAATGGCTTATCGGTGTGGGCGGGCCATGGCTTCAGTCAGAATGTGGCCATGTTGTGGCTCATCTCCTGTTTCGCCAGCCTCCTGTGCTCCTGCCTGCTGCTGGAGCCAATCAAGGTACACACACACACACACACACACACACACACACACACACACACACACTTCTGAAGGATCACATGGCCCTTTTTATAGGCGGAGAAGGGTTTTTTGCCTTGAAGTTTTAAAGGACCTCTCACACCCAGCTAACAACCTTTTGAATCATCTACGTTCTCAAAAACACCTTAGAAGTGTTAAGAGCAGAACATCCAGATTCCAGAATAGCACATATCCTGAAGCATACCTCATTAACACTCTAGCAGCGCAGGCCGCGTTAGGTTTAAAATAACTGTGCAATAAGGCTGATTTTTCCCCGTTTTCATTTTCATTTTTTATGCACTTACGCACTTGAAGCACTTTCTCTAGTGGGTTGTTTGATGTTGCTGCTACTTCCCTTACAGGTGCTAGTGTTTTACCATGGTGTTCGTATGTGTTGCAGTTTATTTTATTTTAATGATTATTTATGCTTTTATGATTATTTTATGGCTGGATGTTATTCATCGATCTGTTTTATACTTTTTCAATTTATTATGTGTTTTATAAGTGAGTGGTTCTACAGGGTATCCACGGGGTCTTGAAAAGTATTAATATATCGTCTCATATCGATCACAGACCCCTGAATTACTAGCCAAGCTGGCTAAACTGGCGCATTTACAGAAATGTTTATTAATGTGAGCTGTCCCTGTCATTTTAAACTCAATAAATGAAATGAAATCAAAATGAATGGAATCAATATTGTATTGTTGCAGACTATGTGGTGTCAGCAAATATCGTATCGTTGTCCAAAGAATCTATATACCGTAATATCGTATCGTGATGAAACTTGTGATTTACACCCCTATCGCTGATGTGGCAAAAGTGACCTTGAGGTCTTAAAAATAAAATATATTGAAAATGTCTTAAAAATGGTCTTAAAAGGTATTGAAGTCAACTTCAGGATTCCTGCTGCATATACCCTGTTCTATGTGTTTGTGTTTAAGTGAGCTCACTAAGCAAAACTCCAATCAACTCTGTTGATATGGCAGTAAAGTATTGAATCTTGAATCTTGAAAAAATCTACAACCCTTGAAACCTTTTCAAAATCCAATTAAATTAAGAAAAAAAAAGGCATGGTGATCAAGCTAAAATCCAGGCTGATTTTCTTAGTTCCTGAAAAGTTGTCATTTTTTGGAGAGAAAAGGTTTTCACCAGACACAGGAGCCAGGACCTCTATACCCTTCTCTTGCTGACAGCTTGTCCCCCCGCAGGTGTTGTGTGAGGCGGTGTACTATTCGGTGTGGGTGCGTCGGCTGCGTCCGGAGTACCAGGACGTACTGGTGGAGTTCCCGCGGGTGGAGAGGGTGGTCCAGCGGGTCCCCAGGGTGCGGCCACCCCAGGGCTTTGCTCTGTCGCAGGCTCGGCACCAGGCCCGCAAGGTGCACATGCTGCACACCATGTTGAAGGTGAGGGACAAACGCACACTCACCCTGTTAGGGCTGGGTATCGGTACTCAATAGCTTTGTAAGGTATCGACCGAAATAAGCCAGTAGCAAGTAGAAACCTCTCCAGTGATACGATACCTGAATGCGGATACCAGAATTCTGAGAAAAAAGTCATCATACTGTCATCAGTGACATCACTGATGATATTACCAATGTTGTAGTAGAATTTGAATGTCTGGGGTCCCTAGATTTTTGTGATGTCAAAGTGGGGGTGACAAGCCAGAAAAGGTTGGGAACCCCTGCTTTAAAGGTACTGGTATTAGTACTAGTGTCGTAATTCTTTAAATGATACCCACAGAT